>NC_048222.1:67809395-67865344 GCF_002007445.2 Ailuropoda melanoleuca
GTCTTCTGATTGCTGTTGCAAGGACTTCTAGTACTATGTTGAATAACAGTGGCGAGAGTGGGCATCCTTGTTGTGTTCCTGATCTTAAGGGAAAGCCTTCTAGTTTTCCCCATTGAGAATGATACAGAATCTTTTAAGTTACATGAATTAAATATCTAGGGTAACCACTAAAAGAATAGAAATTAAAGACTGAGCTGTGGACCTAGTTGAGGGAATGTAATAAGAGAAAAAATAGTCGATGGAAATAATTCCACATATTTTATATGAACATTACAACAAATATAAATAGACTAAATACTTCAAAAAAGATGATCAGAATGGAAATAATAGGAAAATCTTGGTATGTGTTCTTTATAAGATACACAACTAAAATATCAAGGTGAAGAAATATTCAAAGTGAAAGGTTTAAAAGATACCAAGCACATTCTAAACAAAACAAAGTGTAGATAGCTAGACTGAAAGAGGATGAATTATGTAAAGTATAAGCGTCCCTAGAAATAAAAAAGATGACAGCATTTTGCCTATCTCTGAGCAGTGTCTCTTGCTCATTAAACCTAAGCTCTAGGTCATATCAAGACTTCAAATGAACCTATAGTTTTAAGATAGTTTGATATTTGTGCAGAAAGGGACGACCAGACAGTTGAATGAGATTAGAGAGCCCAGAAATAAACCAGTGTATATATTCAGATTTGATACATAGCAGAGCTGGCATTGGGAAAAGGATGGCTTATTAAAGAAATGGACATTAGATCTATAGCTCACAGCACCCAGAAAAGTCAGTTCTAGACAGACAAAAACTTAACTTTGAAAACCAGCGCTTCAAACTTCTAGCATCAATCATAGAGAATATCTTTATGTGCCTGAAGTAAAGGATGATTTCTTAATATTTAAAAAAGCCCCAAACATAAAGTAAGAAAGGTGATAGTTTTGCCTACATTAAAATTGAGAACTTCTGTTTTGAAGTTCTTGAAAAGAAAAAGGTGAGAAAACAAGTAAAAAATGGGATTAGTATCATTGTACATATATTCCCATGAAACAAAAAATAAATAACCCAACAATCCAGTAAAAAAGGTGTGGAAAAAGTTATGAATAGTTATTTTTTAATAGGGAAACAAATTTTAATAAACATGAAAAGATGCTTAAGCTCATTAGTTATTATGAAAATATCAGGTAAAGGCCCAGTGATATACCTTCCAGACATAAATTTTAAAGTCTGATAAGACCTTATATTTTTAGACATGAGGAACAATGCAAACTCTAACACACTGCTGTGGAAATTTTAAGTTAGTATATTTTAGAAAATAATTTGTCTTTTCCGTGTAATGTCAAAAAAAAATGTATATCCCTGTGACCTAGTAATGATCTCCTAGAGTCCCTCTGATATTGCCATTGGAGGCTCAGACAAGAATATAACTCTCAGCATGCTCATTAGTGATGCATAAATAAGTTTTGATATATGCAAACAAAAGAATCATATTAAGATTGAATGATGCACAATTATAGACAAGAGCATGTCTCAAAATGTAATGTTGAGCGTTAAATCATATCAAAGATGAGTTTCTTCAGCATGATTTTATTTATGTGATGTTCAAATTCAGGCCAAAAGGAACAGGCTGTATTAGTATATGGATAATATGGGGCAAAACCTACAAAAGAAAAGAGAATGAATGATACAAAATGTATTGGCTCTCTCTGGTAGGGGGGGGGTAGGAATTACAAGCAAGAATGAAAGCATAGGAAGATTTAGAGATGCCTGTGAGGTCCCAACTACATAAACTGGTTAGTGAGAACACTAGTATTCATTTTATTGCTACTCTTTAAACTAGCTATGTGTGTTATATATACTCTTATTTATGAATATTTAACATTTGGTTGAAATGAAAGAAATGTATAAAGCATGATTTATTTGATATTTTGAGGCCTATATACAATGTCTTACTGTAACACTGGGTACAGTAAATGAACTAATCAATCAAATAGGAATTGAAAAGGCAAAATAAAGGCTAGTTGGGTCCTAGTTACAGAAAATATGCCTTAATTAAGTGATCATTGAAATTCTATTTTCTGTTGACAGGACAATATACTAAATTATCAGCAGTATACAATGAATCAGAGATATTAAAAAATATTTTTGGCTAATATTCTTTTGTCTAGTAAATGTAGAGAAATGATGAGCTTACTTCATCAAGATACCAACAAATGATTTGGCTATGAATATTTGAAAGATGGAATAAACAAAATTATAATGTTTAAACAGTTTAGGACAGCAATATAAGAGAGATCACAAAAATAGGTCAAGAATATTTAATTTCAGAACAGGCAGGAGCAATCAAGAGACAAGTTCACTGTGTATAACGTGCATAGCCATGAGTTATGATTATTTCTAAAAGCATATTCAGTTTGACTGTATCGACTGACCTTTTTTTTTTTTTTTTAATTACAAGGGCAGTAGCAATCATTTGGACCAAAATGATTGGAAAAGTAAGAGTGGAAGAAGAATTACAATCATGA
This sequence comes from Ailuropoda melanoleuca, assembly GCF_002007445.2. Classification (NCBI taxonomy): domain Eukaryota; kingdom Metazoa; phylum Chordata; class Mammalia; order Carnivora; family Ursidae; genus Ailuropoda; species Ailuropoda melanoleuca. The sequence continues at coordinate 67,811,907 of NC_048222.1, forward strand.
TGGGATATTTAGATGTAGCTTTACAAAATCTTCTATCAAAACTTGATAAAAAAGAAAAGCTCCCTTTCACATTTTATATATGATAATTAAGTGGAAATGGTCTCGTAGATTTTTCATTTCCAAGTTTTTTTTATCTTTAAATGATTGTGGAAATTCTATTTGTTTAGAAAAAATGTTTAAGATGGCAGAATCTTTTCTCAGATTAAAAGAAACAGTGAAAAATCACCAGTGAAAATAGAAATGTGCTAGATCTCTTCATCTCCCCTAATTATTATTCTTGCAGGCATTTTTGTGCCTTTAATTTTCAAATGTTCTCAACTTTCAGTTTGCCATAAGTCTTCAACAATGTCAAATGGATAAAGTATGACACAAAAGACGGTTGCACCCGTAGCTCATGATTTCCATGTATTATTCTGTTTTAGACAATAAACCAAATTCATAGCTTGGTTCTTTATTGAAATTCTTTTCCTCTTCTAATAATAAGAATTTAATTTTATCCCACAATTGCATTCATGATTAATTTGGACCTTATATCTTAGCCTATAGTAAGACTTTGGATCATCTATAGTATTTGGAAGATTTTGTTTATCATTCAATTATTTTATTTGTTAAGTTTATGAAATGGACATTTACAACAAAGGCTTTTATGGCAGGCATTGTGCCAAACATGTAACTTTGTATTCCAATGTCAGACCTATAAATGAGATAGGCACAATATTATATTCTTTTCATGAATAGAATTGGACTTAGAGAAGTTAAATGACCTCCCAAAGATCACATATCCTGCAGATGGTCTGGAATACAAGGCGAAAGCCACGTTCTTTAAGCATTGCTCTGTGGTACCTCCATTCCAAGAAGTTTTCTAAATATTCATCTTTAATTTCCTTTTTTCTCATACATTTGTTCCCACCATTTGTAATCTATGTTACAAGTGTTTTCTTTAGCCATCCAATTTCCACCATCCCATAATAGTAATAGTTTTCTCATTCTTAACCAGTACTGAAGGTCTACGAAACAATAATTGGAAGTTTGGGACCACTGAACTTAAGTTTTTATTTAAAATTCACTCAGAAATTTCTCTTTTCATTTTCCTAATACATGTGGACAAGTTATATTGTCAAATGTGTTGTTTTAGCTGCATTTATCTATTTTCTAAAACTAGAATATGAATCATCACCATAGTTTTATCCATTAAGATTTACTTATAAATACATCTACATTTATACGTATCTCTTCTGAAAGTCATTTGATTATAGCAATATTATAAAGAAATTTCCCTCAGGAAGAAATAGTTCAATGGAACATTCGGCTCTGAAAAATTATTGAAGTCAGAAATTTTCTAGATTTTTTTCTTTAAATTCCAGAAGTGGGTATAGATACATACATTAAGAAGTTATATATTTTTATTTGTTTGAACTAATTATATATTTTCGGATGCATCCCATTCCAAAGTTTGTCTGCTGAAATGCAGCATTGTCATCTACTTTCTGAAACCTACAAGGTGTAGTTTTAAAATTAGGGTCACAAGAAGGTGAGGACAGGCAGTAATACACTTGTTGACCCTTCACAGGAATTCCAGATAAAACCCCAGAAGTTGAGTCAGAGATAATCACAAGATCTGGAATTTACAATAACAAACTCTCCATATATCTACCTGTCAGACTTCTTCCTCTTAGGGAGGGACAAAAGGTCACTAAAATAGTTTTTTTTTTTCCACGAAAATGTTTTTACCCTTTTTTAGGGGGGTACTGAGAAGCTAGTATAAGTTAAATAAGGATGTTAAGGTTCTTTCTTTCTTTTTTTTCTTAAATTGAAACTCTTCATTCTTAAAAGCCTAAATATTAAGAAACATTTTTTCCCTCAAGAAGTTTATAGTAAAAAAGTCACAGCAAGAACAATAAAAAAGGAAAACAAATGATTAATTACTCATGCGAAAATCAAACGTTAGCAAATTTCACAAGATCAAACATATGAGAAAATTCTAATTTAAATAAAATTCAAAATAAAACCCATGCAATTTTATCAACCTTTATGCAGCCATATGCTAAGGTGAGGTAGTTTCTACTTTTACCCTAGTAAGTAGAAGAAATCATGAAAATACTGACAATTATTACTATAATTTTCTTAGAAATAGTTCTGTTGATCATATTCTGTTTTCTTAGGATCTTATGAGCAATAAAATAGAATAGAGAGTTATATTCTTTTAAACTGGTCTGGTTCTATAATATTGACAATGTGATTTCACTCATCTTTACAAATATGAGAGCAACTGTAGCTAATTATCAAAAAGGTAAATCCGTGTTCTTATTTCTCATCTCTCTCTTCCCTGGGTTTTGGTTTAAAAAGCAAATACGATAGAACATTCAATTTATTTTCAAGAACTGCAGCATAGATATAACCCTTAAAATTACCATACACAGTATGCTTGAACTTTGTAACATACCTTAGTAATGTTCAGTATTTTATAGCATTTCTACAAAATATACAAGTCCCCTCCAGCTTCTAATTTACCATAAGCCTCAAAGCCTTTAATAGTTAAGTCATTTAGCAAGAAAAGAGTTGGATTTTTTTCAGATGAGTATATGAGTTGAAATCATGTAAGAGTGCTTTTGATTAAAATTTTTATTTATCTTTTTGTGGTTAAAAATGGTTAAAATCATCACAATAAATTAACTTTATCACCCAAGGACATAATACAATTATCTTAAAAACTCAAAGACATTTTTTTCAAAAGAGAAAAATAAAATACCTTATTTTCATATCTTATCATATGAACAGGACTACAGACAATATTGCTGTTAGGAGCAATAAGCATTTTCTGAAAACCAAGTAGTAGACACATGTTGTCGCTTACCTAAAGGATCTTATCTATCTGGTGTTCATTCTGGCATGGCCTTGCAATTTTTCCATTAATGTGCAATGCGGAGGGAATGGGCAAGGGACCTACCTTTATTGAGATGCTATCTCAATGCTATTTCTCATTTTACAGATGAAGCCAAGTGGGTGTGGGCCATGCTTGTTTTGCTTACTTTTTATCCTCATCACCTAGAACAAAACTTGGCACTTGATGCCAAGTACATATTTGGTGAATAAATGAATTTTTTTGAGGCATGGTTGGTAAAGTTGGATTTAAGTTGAAGTTATCTGAGACTTTCCCTTTTATCTTTAAAGAAGATAAAGAAAGAGAAGTCATCAAAATAGTCATAGAGAGGAGGCAGATGTCAGTATCACATGACCATAGATACAAAAAATCTGATCAAACAGAAATTTAAAAAGCGCTATTAGGTTGGTTTTCGCCATTATTTACGAAGTATTTTATCAATGTTAATATTTAAAATATCACAGAATGAATATTTTTAAATTGAAGAGGCAAACTTCTCAAATCCTCTGACTAATCAATTTATGTGAAACAATTAGAATTGCTAATTGCAACCTAAGACTATCTGCCCATTTGAGACTCAATGATTCTTGCTTAATCTTAGGAACGTTTTCCCCAATTATTCCTAGTTTCCTTTAAAAATATGGAGACTTGATTGGTTTTTGACCCTGTAGTATATCTGCCAACCAACTATGAAGCTTAGCAAGTGTTTCTTCCATGCTGATAACATGTAAATTCTTTTTGGTTGGTTTATGAATCATCAGTTATATGACAAAAAAATAACCAGTAAGATGACTTCACTTCATCTATTTCCTCAGTTTTTACTTATAAATTAAGTATATCCTTTCTTCAAAGCTAAATGAAATTTCTTATTAACCAATTTTTTGTATTTCTTTTAGGAAGTTTGAATTAACAAAAAATCAAACAATATTACTTTTCCTTTATCTCAAACGTCCTATTTGGAATCAAGTCTGTTTGGGGTTCATTTTTATGATCTTTTATTGATTTGTGTGGCATCCTTAACTCTTTGTTGCATCTGACAAAAGGCATGCTCTGTTTTTGTCTTTTCCTCTTTTTTTAAAATAAATTTTTATGCGGAACTCAGATGAGAAAGGATGCAGTATGGCTTTGACTGCCTGCCATAATATAAAATGCAGTAAAATGTACAGCTGGTGATAGTCTATTTAGAATTTTTTAATGAAATATAAAGGAAAAGACCAGGTGCTTAATTTTTACATGCTGCATTTTATTTTAAAAATTCATGGTATCTTTTTGAATAATTTTTACTCATGCAGATGTTCTGAATATTGGAGACAGACGTTTATTTTATTTCCTTGGTTCCCATTTCACACGAAGCTTTTGCACAAAGAAGGTGGGTTGAATGGCTAAGTTATTTGTGAGTCAGGATTCCAAGGATAATTATTCTCAGATAATTGCCAAATGACTCATGACAAGACTTTCAATGATGCGTACCTTGGTTTTTCTAGTTCAGATCTAGAGGATAATGGTTGTTTAACGTAATGGAGAAGAACTTTAGGCTATTTAAGAAGAAATACATGTCAGGAATATGTTGACTCTTAAAAAATAGACAACTCCATTTATATTATGCGTTAGAGAATGAATCATGGCTTTAAGAACTGTATTTCACAAATTTCAGAAGTTTGAAATTACCAAATATCAGAAGTGCCTTTTGTTTTTAGCCTAACACACATTAGGAGAAATTCAGTCTGAGTCATTTAGAATTAAGTGACTAGAAGTTATCTTGATGATTTAAACTTTGCCCCCCAAATTACCTGTATATAAAAATCTCACCCAGTACCCTACCCTTTAGATAAAATATAGATCCATAGTTGGATAACTTACAGGGCCATATGCCCAATATTCATGGATGACCCTTGTGTTTAAATGATGATTTGCTAATTTAGTTAATGAATGAAGATGCAAAGAACATCAGGATATATTTTGTAAATGATTGTCATCATCAGTAATGATGAGGTTGAATCCATTGTGAGTTTGTTTACTTCCTGTATTTAATACTCTTGATTTTTTAAAGTTATATCATTCTGGAAAGAAAAATTACTGATGGATTTCTATTTGACAAATCATCTTTTAGTATTAAATTATGCATGTGATCCTTTTTAAAAGAATTTTTTTCTCATTGCTGTATATATATCCTGTTTAAAAGAATTTTTTTCTCATTGCTGTATATATTGACCTTACTAACAGGAAGAATATACCTTCCTGGAAAAGAGGAACCCGAAATTTAGGCTTTGTTCTACCTCTGTTTCCAATTAATCGATTTAACTAGATGTTAAACAAAAAATCTCCTCAAAAAAAAAAAGAGGCCATTGTCTTGAATGACTACGTATTTTTGCTATTCATACATTTCATTCTGTTTTCCTGATTTGCCCGAAATAAGGCAGTTTTCCTGTTGAGGTTAATTTGGGATATGTAAAATAACCCCATCCTCTAAAAAACAAGGTTGAAATATTTTATCCTGGATATCAGTGACAGTCATTTGTTTTTTACTATATTTAGATTGTCTCAGTATTCTTCCTAAGTCACAAGTTGATCAAGATTGTGATCTCATTTGGTGTAATCTAAGGCTTCTGGGAGGGAAAAGATTAAAATCCCAAACCAACACAATTAAAAATATTGTCCACTATTTCTAGTCCCAGTTATCATATTGTGGCTGAAAGCAACTCCATGTGACCTATCACTCTGATTAGTTTTCCCCTTGATTGTAAATTGTATCCCAAACACTCTTGGGCATGTACAAAACAGTTCATGTTAATAAAAACATTTTGTGTAAGTGTAAGAGAAGTACAGAATTGAATTAATCCTTTGCCTTTGGAAAAATTTGACATCTGTAACAAGCACAACATGTTTTCACCATTTTCAATATGGCCCCAGGAAGGATAATAGTCCTGCAGTTTTCTCAGTCTTGTGATAAGAAGAAAAATCCTTTGTTGTTTTCTCTCATTAATTGTTTCTTTCATCTCTCAGTGGTAGTGCTATGGTGCAGAGCAGAAAGGGAAGTGATCAGAGCTGATTAGTAGAACAGAGCATCGTGTTGTTGATGTCAGCGGTAGGCGCAAGTTCGCTCATTGTAGAACCAACCAAGAAAGGCTGGAGGGAATGAAGAAATAGTACAGGTTGTGTAACCATACGTACTCACACACACACACACACACACACACACACAGAAATCAAATAAAGGAGCAGAAGCTGTAAAAAGGAAAATAAATTATGCCATTGAAATTCTCCAATTTCACATTTTTCCTTGATAAAGAATGGACATACGAGAGGGCATAGTAAGAATAGTAAGTACTCAGAATTTCAACTATGGAAAAACAGAATTACCAAAATCGTGAAATATTTGGCTAAAGTATTACGCCAGTACGTTAGCAGGAAATCAATATTGCTAATGTTTGTTGGGGGAGCAGCAATGGAGCAGAAAGATATGCGAAAGAAACTGCGCCTGTATAAAGATCTAGATATTTGCTTTCTTTCCATATTTTTCTCTGGAAATTAATGAAATAATGTCTTTTTGCCCACTCTTAAGATGACCGATTGGCTTTTGCTTTTAAAAACAAAAATTGGGGTAGAATTTCATCTTAATTAAATTAAGCAAATGTGTGTGTGCACTTAGCTAAAGAAACACAAGAATCAGTTTTGAGTTTGATGGGCTTACAAACAATAATCAAGCACTATAAATTTTAAAGATAGGAAATCGAGATGCAGTAAAGCTAGCTTAGCTGATGCCCTTGACTCTTGACATGTTCTCTATATCGTGCCTCTCCTTAGCGAGTGAGTGAATGAGGCCAAATTGTGATACAACTGGTGGATTTTTATTTCCCTTACTTTTCTGTCTTCATGCAAGTGATGATCTCTCTGTACATTTATTTCTAACATTGGGACTAAACTACTGTGTCTTCCATCAGCTCCTTCCAAAGCATGAATCAGTTAACACCTGTAAATCACTATATGTCACTCAGGGAAATGTGTGATATAAATACAAGGTAGTTGTGAAAAAAAAAAATTCCTCACAAAACCAGAAGCTAATTTCCTTCAAAAAGCATTGATATGTAAAGAACATAATGCTAGCTTTGTCTAGCTGAGTTGCCAATATTTTGGAAACAAAAGTTTTATTGTGCCAGAGGCAGCAAGAGCAGGTGAGCTCTTTCCTAATGAAGCAGAAGAAAAAGGGAACATTGAGGCCTTTATAGTCCTAAAGGTGTAAGAGCAATAATGTGGAGAAAGAAGGCAAAGACAGCCAGAATTACTCTGATGATATTTAAATTTGATTATCCTATTATGATATCTTAAAATTATAAATACAGGAAAATCAATTTGTGGGATTTAGACTTTTTCACTGGTTCTATGAAATCAGAGAGTTCTTAAGGATTGGCCAATATATTCTTTTACCCCCACAGGAGTCAATAAGTTGTATAATAATGTTATGGAATAGAGAAATCTTATAGATGAGCTTTAAAAACAAACAGACAAAAGAATTCAAGGGCTTTCTTAATTACTATTTTGGTTTCTGCCTTTGAAATGTCTATTGCGTATTAAAAATAACCACAAATGAAGCACCTTCCAAAAAGACAGAAAATGTATTTACCTACTCAATAAGGAATAGGGCAGTATGCTTCGTGGTGAGCAAGGAATTGAAGATCTTTGGTAACTTTCCCCCAGATCATCTTTGGGAGGCTGATTCCATCATAGAAAATACTGAAATGCCACCTTAATGATAAGACTGTCTCATATAGAAAGAAAACAAATAGCTTTTTTTCAAAAAAGGGCAGAGAGAGAGGAGGCAGAGAAAAGTGAAGGGAAGGAAGGAGGGAGGCAAGGAGAGAGAGAGGGAGCAGGCTGGGAGGAGAAAGAAAAATAATAAATATCTGCCTTGCCTCACCATTACTGGAAGGGGGAAGGATGGTATTTACCTCAAAGGCTTTTCATAATTTCAAGAAAACTCTTAAGGGAGAATTGTTAGTAAGAGGAAGTAGGGAGGGCAAAAGTCTACATATCATAAATGGTAAACATACAAAATGTATTTATACTAGATGCATATATGGAGAGAAATACAGGTTCTTAATTTTCTTACTGGCTGATCTATCTGCTTTGCCTGTCCTCCACTTGGCTAGGTAAATTGGGGAATGGTTGGGACGGGGCAGGAGCTAAATTTCATCCAGTCTGGTAATTTCAACCGCATTTGGATAAATGCCCAATCTTTCACTTCTCTTCCTTCTTCTTTGCCAAGGTGGGATCTGGGTGTAAGGGTAGCCTAACATACTCTCAAGGGAAAGTGGTCCTTGAACCCCTGATGTCTTCCAGCTCCTCTGGTTTCTGTGAAAACGTCCCTTTGTGTCTGGAAACTGCTTGCCCAGTGAGCTGTCTTGGCTGAGGTGGTGGTCCACAAGTCTGCAGGTCCCTTGGTCCAGGCCCAGTGATGCTGGTTGATGTCTCCCTCACTGCAGTCTCATGCAGTTCCCTTCTAAGGATCTGCCTGGCTTCAGTTTGCTGTAGCGAACTCCGGTGATGAGCTTCACTGAGAATCTTGCTGGCTCTCGATTCAGCAGCTTTCTGAGTTTTGTGTTCTAGAGCCTTCTAAGCCCCATCTACAGTATAAATAGAAAACAGCAGTGGTTCTGGAAAGCTAAACTGGCAATTCCTCTGACCAATTACAGCGCAGTACAGCCAAATGAACCTTTCTATGGCCACTCCATTGGTGTGTTTGGGGTAGGGACACCTGTGAATCAATTTTTTTCCCAAAGACCCTCTGACTGGATATCCCCTCAATGATCTAACATATGCTTTTTTTCCCAGGTTATATTTGGACAAGGAAATTCACTTTTCTCATCCCCAACTTCTCACGTTTCCTCCTTCTACTTCCCACATTCCTTCAAGGCTGAATAAGTCAAGTTGCTTTTTTCTTTTTTTAATTTTTATTTACATTCTAGTTGGTTAGCATACAGTGCCATATTGGTTTCAGGAACAGAATTCAGTGGTTCATCACTGACATACAACACCCAGCGCTCATCGTAACAAATTACCTCCTTAAAACTCATTGCCCATCCAGCCCATTCCCCACCCACCTCCCTCCATTAACCCTGTTTGTTCTTTATTGTTAAGAGTCTCTTATGGCTTGTTTCCATCTCTCCTTTCCCCCCCTCCCATATGTTCATCTATTTTCTTCCTTAAATTCCACATATGAGTGAAATCATATGGTATTTTTCTTTCTGTGACTAACTTATTTTGCTTAGAAAAATATACCCTAGCTCCATCCATGTCATTGTAAATGGCAAGATTTCATTCTTTTTGATGGCCAAGTAATTTCCCATTGTATATATATACCACCTCTTCTTTATCCATTCATCAGTTGATAGGTATTTGGGCTCTTTCTATAATTTGCTATTGTTGATAATGCTGCTATAAACATTGGGGTGCCTGTATCCCTTCAAATCTATTCTTGTATCCTTTGGGGGAAATATTCAGTAGTGCAATTGGTGGACTGTAGGGTAGTTGTTAATGTTAGCCATTCTGACTGGTGTGAGGTGGTATCTCATTGTGGTTTTGATTTGTATTTCCCTGATGATGAGTGATGTTGAGGATCTTTTCATGTGTCTGACTTCTCTTATATCCTCGTCTCCTCCTTCTGAACTTTAGCCTTGTTGCTAAGTAGTATTCTCGGATGGGATGGAAAAAAGGAAAAGGATGGCCTAGATATAAGGACAACTAAGTTTCAGAGGTATTTCCAAAATATCTGACCTATTACACAAATTACAAAACTGCCAAGAGATTGGAGGTTACGGACCCTGAAAGGGTGACCTAAGGAAGGGCTTTAGCAACACAAGACAGCAGTGGGCTTAAGACGGAAGTTGGCTGGTAAAAAATCCCACTGGGAGGATTGGCAAAAAAAAAAAAAAATTGAATTGCTTACTATTCTGTGCTGTACAAACTTATAATAACGTTTTATCACATGCAAGAGCTACGATGAAGCAAAACACCATGCTTTACTATAGTAAAGAAGGAGAACAACTCCAGGAAGCAAAAGACACGCAAAGTTCTAGAGAAAAAACTGAGGACAAGAATTCAGTGTCAGATTGTTCAGGAGAATAAAAGCTATTTGCCTTTCCCCTCCACTACATGCTTGTCTCATATGAAGCTCCCAGAAATGAAAAAGTGAACAAGAAATCCCTTAGTGAGAAAGTCATGGGTTTTTGTTTGTTAGTTTTGTTTTGTTGTTTTTTGTTTTCAAGTTACCTCTATCAACAAACCACACAATGTGATGAGACACAATTAAACCGCATTTAGTTACACAGAGTTTCCTTGAGAGCAGAATTTGGCTTAGGGCATGTACAACTTTTATGTTACCCAAAAATTGTCTATTTGCTTTATCCGAATGTATTTCTGAATTGGGTGTCATAATGGCATACGAGAATAGTGCTTTCAAGGTCAGCATCAACCATAAATAATCTTAGAAAAATACAGTACCAGCAGGTCATCTGATGTAAAGAAATTGCTTTTAGGTCTCTTGATATTCCACCTGTATCTTAAAATAAGATTTTAAGAGCCTGTAAATTTTACCAAATGTGTTTTGGTATCACTGGAAAGACATTTGGCTGGTGTTCCTCCATATCATTTATGGTCCCATTTATTTTCATTCTCTGCCTCCATTCTGGGCTCTGTAAGAAGAACTTTTGCTATAAAGTTATTTCCAAGTTATGCTTTCCTTACTGTATTCTTTTCAGAGATAATTAATTCCAGAATTGTCATGTATTCTTTTATAGAAACCTAGTACCATTTCCATTAATCATTTTTGTTTTTGCTCATCTCTGGACCTTCTCTTTGGCTTCTGAAGCCCTGCATAGTCAAGGGAAACAGGCAATTATCAATTTAGAATTTTTTGCAAAGTGCAACAAAGAGTCTCATCTTTTGTATGTCTTTTAATTCAGTATAATAACTCATTTGCTCGCTTGACTACTGCACTTGATGCAATAAAATAGTCATGGGCAAAATGACATTTTAGATGCGTTTGAAAGATCTGCATTTCATTAGGACCCCATAATGTGCCTGACTCTTTGGATACTGTAGCATGGCAGGGAGCCTGTTTTATAATGGTATATTTGAAAGATATATTTATTGTTCCCCCACAAGAAAAAGCCTAGAAGAGAAGGAAAAATAAGTTAAACTTTAGTCTTGGGGCAGAATCCCTGGGGTACATTTGGGGCCATCAAAAATCTGACCTCTCTTTCCAAAAGAAAGCAGAACTTCCAGGAGCTCTTAGTTAACTTATAAACAAAGAAGAGAACATACAGAAGTAATGAAATTTCCAACTGTGGGGAGAAGCACTCATTTATTTTTTTTAAATCAGGGAATGATTGATGTGGTTGCAACTTGATGTTTGCTTTTAAAGAAATTCTTTTCAGTGTTCTCCCACCTCCTTCCTCCAGCTATTTTATAGCAAAGCAAAACTTACCTTATTCAGACTTCCAGGGTTGGATGAAAAGGAAGTTAGTTTATGTTTTCTGTTCTTCTTATCCTCCACTCCCTGGTAATTCTACATTTGTGACAGTAATGCAAATTGTGACAAACTCGTGTCAATTTTGTTATGCCTAAATTTCCAGTCGCTGTGGAGGTACCTGGTTATTTCTTTGGGCACACTCTCCTCTAAGGCAAACATCTGTAACGCAGTTGGCTTGGTGTTAGCTGAACTCTTCCAATCTCCGAATTTTACTCAAAAGGTGACGGGAAGAGAGTGCTTTGTGTGTGTGATGAGACGGAATTTACTAAAGTATGATGAAAGGATTTCTGTGCTGGTGGCAGCACTGCTTTAGAACTCACACTGCCTTTTTAAAACAATTGGTTTCTTAAAGCAGTTTTGGGAGGACTTTACACAAAAAATAGGTGGGGCTGGACAGCTCGTGATTTCCTTTTAGAATGTCTGTGTGAAGATCTGTCTAGGCTACACATCCACACATACGTAGCCACCAGAGAGAAGCTGATGCTTTTCGAGTTCCGTACTTTTTGTATCTTTAGGAAGATCCTGCAAGTCAGAGTGTGGACTTTATCTGAGAGGAGGGAGAGGAACATCCTTCTTGTTCCTTGTTCTTCTAAAAAAGCTCCCTGAGGAATTATGATAAGAAGGGTCTTCAGTGAGATTAACAGATGACAACGAATATGTATCAAGTAGCCAAGTCACGCCCCGGCATTTCAGGCATTGCGAACGGCGCACAGAGTTCCTTAGCATCACATGGTCCTTTGTAATAAGAGCCAAATCCAAAATGCCAAAGTGTCAGCTACCAAGCAGGTTCAAAAGTTTGCTCTAATATATAGCGATATCATTTATTTCGGTTACCTGGGAACTTGCAGTGAGGGGTGGCTTCGTTTCTTTCCATTTTTCCTATGAAAACCCTCTTGTCGCCGATTTCTACTTAAAACCATTTATGACTCCAGCAGATGTTTCTGATTTAGAAAGAGTACTTTTTTGAACCATTTCTTTCTAACTTCCTTCCCCCTCTCCTCCCCCCTCCCTGCCCCTCTCAGGAGCTAATTCCAGTCAGGTTGGAAATTACAAGCATGTTGCTTAGCGCCGAGAATGATGTGCTGACTGATGAGCAGAGGTAGGGCTTGAACTGGGGTCCTGAGGAACAGACTTCAATAGATCAGAGTATCAGCCTACTGAGAAATGTGCCATGCAGAAGCCTGATTTCCCTTCAGTCCAACTTAATTTTTCAGCATCTGTAACTGACACTGGCAGTTCTGAGCCCCTTGTTCCTTCAGCACAATTTATCAGCACAAGGTCAGAGAATTCTTTTGGGCCTGTTTCTCATGAGCAGTGATAATTATGCATATAGACAACCCTACTCATATTATGTAATGTACTGGATGGAGCAGGGAGAATGGTTTTGATTTAGAATCAGAAGCACGGTCACCAGACCCAAATATGTCCAACATCCAACTAACCCAGGAATCACCTCTCATGTTCTGGATCAGATCCATCAACACACCCCCAATGAGGACACATCCTTCTCTTTATGACTATTGATGGGCTTTCAGCCTGACAATTCAGAAATGTGCCATTGACGTAGGCCACATTCAGAGGAGAACGCCTTCTGGGATTTCTCAGTCATCGGCCTAAGTGGGGGTGATTTGGTGGCAGGAAATGTCTCCAGATAATGCATTCTTCTAATTTCTTTTTCAAATACTCTGCATCTTAGCTATTAATCAGGGAAGCTCCCACTTTTCCCTGACAGAGCCATTCACCCATTTGGCCCAGGTTTGGGCTGTGGGAATGGATGAACCATGTCCAGTTCATTGCAAGGTTAAGCAGATCAATGATCCTGTCACTGTCTGGTTAGATGATATTTAACATCACTCTAAACAAAAGCATTTCCAAGCAAAGAGGAAGAGTGGTAGTAAAAATAGAGCGTTCATGTAGGTACTCTGTACTATTCCTCCCTATGTAGAACACGGAAGATTTTGTTAACATTTAAAGCTTCTTTTGGTCCTTAGGGAGTTTTTATATTTCACAAGCTGGATAGTAAAACTAATGGCAATAGCTATCAGATGGAAATCTCTGCAGCCTTTATTCCTGGAAAAGAAGTAGAAAAATCTGGGAAGATGTTAGGGTTCCCTGTGCCTCATGAGATAGTTAAACGCAGGTAAACCAGATAGCCAAAAGTCCATATAAAAAAGGCAAAGTTTTAAGGGGGCACCTGAGTAATGAGTGGGCCAGGTCACATTGCAGGGCCACTCAGAAATACCTTGCACATATTCGTTGCACTGGACAAAGCCATTCATACCAGCTTTGTGGTTTCTTTGTTCCTTTTCTTCTTGGCGCCATTGCCGGTGCTTTCTTGGTGGAAATCAAACAAAGAAAGGAACCCCAAACTTGCTGTTCTTTATTGAATGATGTATTGTGTCATGGAACACCCAGGCATAGATTCTCAAAGCATGCTAGCCATGACATTGCCCTGTATTGTGATGCTGATTTGTAAAAACAAGCACCTTAACCATTTGTTATTTGTACCTCGTTTGCCAGCTTTTCTTTAACAATTTTCCAAGGTTATTTATTTTTGTGTGTGGCTGGAGATAGATGTGTTTCATTATTTTCACTTAGTAACAACGAGTTTAAGAGAAACTCAGTGGCATTTTTGTGTGTGTGAGTTTCCCTGGTTTGTATATTTTCTCTTTCTCTTTACATCATTTCAATCCAATCAGATGTCTCAAGGAAGTGGATGCCAAGAATGATGAATCACTGAAGCTTGTCTGGGGATCAACATTTAGTGTAGGTGGAAAGGGCTGGAACATTAATGTATGCCATGGCCTTCCAAAGGAGATAACACCTTATGTTTGGCAAATTGAAAACTGATATCTAATAACTTGTTATATCAGAAACTACACTATAAATAAATGTATGTCTGAGACAAATTTTTAAATATTATTTTGAGTACCAGATAGGAATCTACCCTTAGTAGCTCACAGTGATATAGGTTAGAAAGGTTTTTATCTTGCTGACTACATATGGGTGCTTTATACAACAGTATATCCTGATGGCTATTTTGTATTTGTTAAGATTTTAAATGATCCATGTGATTAAAAAAAGTAAAGAACTTATTTTGGTTAATGTCATTTCATTTTTTTTTTTAATTTGTGTTTATTTGTATGTGCTCCTGGATTGTATAGTCTCTATTTGCCATTACCTGCTGCTCTAAGCTTTAGCAAAAATTCTGTATTACCTTATGGCTTCCTAAGAATATTATTAGGACTATATGCTTTTTTAATATACATGGAATATGAGCAAATTAATATATATACACATATATATTCAAGAGGCTATTTTACTCTTTCTTTGCTGGAAATAATATCTTTAGGTCAGGCATTTAAAAAAAAATCTAAACCATTTCAAAAATTAGTCTTCGAAAAAACAACATAGGCTCAAAACAGTAGTTCATACTGAGAAAACCATAGTGGAAATATACTTTTTAATATTTTGTGAAAAAATTCCAAAGCAGATTGACATGGAAGCCATAATATGAACATTTTTCTTATTTCCCAAGAAGACTTTGCATCATTCTTTTCATGTCTCAGCATTTCATTTTCACGGTCCACAGTTTATCTTGCGAACAACCAAATTAGAAGATAGCTTTAGCTTCTATCTCAAAACCTGAGAGGTGAGGGGGGAAGGTAAATTTGTAATCTTTCATCAGTTTTGAATTTGAGATCAGTACAGTTTTGTATTTATACACTAAATATTTTAAACACGGTCTTACTCCTTCTGTGAGATTCAAATCAGTTCATTTCTCTCCCTCCGCCCCCACAGCAGACCATGTGTTAGGGTCTATAGAATGGTGTAGAAGGAGATTATTTATGCTCTGTCCCCCTAAATCCAAGGGAAGGACTATCAGTAATATGTGCACTTAAACCAGCTGGTACTTAAGAAAAGGATACTCTAGAATTTCGCAGAGGTAGCAAAAACAAAAACAAGGGCATGAGAGCAAAGGACATTGAATTTCAATCCAGTGAGGAACGGTTAAAAAAAAAATTTTTTTTTTTGAACTGGTACAGTTTGTGTTGCATAAAATTTGCAAGAGACTCTGTCTCAGCCAGTCATGATGATGAAACAATATTTTCTAAACAAATAAATGGTTACCAACTGGAGACCATTTCTAACGCTAATTATTCTGGTTTTCCCAAATCAGAGGCCTTCTAGAAATTGTACTTATTATTATTAGGTATGTGGCCTTAATACCATTTTAATTGATTTATGATTCTTGGCCTTGCCAAATGCAGTTTCGCCAACCTCAATACTTTTCAGGAATGTAGTTCCCGAAGTTAATGAGGGATTCCTGTATAGTTGATCTAGAGCAGCCAAACGGTGCAGGAACAGAGTGCTCAATCGAAACGGTCTATTCGGATAAAACAGTAGCAGGGTGTGTGATAGGGATGAGTGTGAACTCCATTATCACCCTCAAGATTCAGTTTGAAGACCACAGAGATGATGCTGTGCTGGGTTCAGGCTTAGTCCCGACAGCGAGCCTAGATAACAGACGCATGCAGGGTCACCAACGTCCTCCGCCCTTGTGCCTCTGTGCAAACTGGACCCGAGCCCGCTCATTGCCTACGAGCGAGCAGACTGGGAAAGCGTCTGCGAGCTGATTAGTGATTTCAGCTAATCCGGGAACAATTTGCAAAACGCAGTCCTCTTTCTAACTTTCTGGCCTCTCCTGCTATCGTGGAAACAGTTTTTGCTACTGATGAGGTCGGTTAAGATTCAGATCTACACCAAACGACGCATAAACCGTGCAGCCCTGCCTACTGGCAACCAACACTTGCCTTTGCTGGGCTCAAGCCAGCTTTTCCCTGGCACAGCTGATGTTGCTCATGGTGAAATGGGGCAGAGGGACCACGGAGCCAAGAGAAGCTGGGCTTCATCCTCAGCTATAAAGTTGCCCAGAAAGAACCGTTGAGCAGAATTCTCATGCTTTCCATTCTTAATAGTCATCTTTACTTGACATCACTCCCAGCCTAACATGGAGGAATTTCTCAAATAACATCATTTTTTACTTTGGTTGTGTCTCCAGATTTCCCTTCACCTGCCTTTGTTCCAGGGATGGTGCAGTCCCTCTTCTAAATATCTGAAATGCTTTGCTTTTAAAGATTCAGTTTGGGGTGCGTGGGTGGCTCAGCGAGCTAAGCAGCCGATTCTTGATTTTGGCTCAGGTCATGATCTCAGGGTCCTGGGATTAGCCCCGTGGGGCTCTGCGCTGGGCATGGAGCCTGTGTGAGATTCTCTCTCTCCTTCTGCCCCTCCCCCCACTTCTAAAAAAAATGATAAAACTTTCGTTTCCCAGGTAAGACTCGGATTCTAAATCTGGGTATTCTGGAACAAAACCACGAACATGTCTCTGAAAGCTTCTCATTCTTATTGCCCCGAATTTGGTTGCACTCCTTAGCTGTTTTATGAATAATTTTACCCCTCGAATAGCAACTCAGATGTCTTAGAATGTAGTCTTAAATCTTTAGGAGAGACCCAACTAATTTTAAACATATGCAAATATATACACCTCTTAAAAATACCCCCACAACAAACAGAGATAAACTAGACATTGCTATTAGTTTCATTTGAGGGGTGGAGTTGGCCTTTATCTGGTAAAATTCCAGTGGGCAGAGAGCTTGAGCCTGGTGGTTAATTTTATATCAGATTTCAGCCAGCCGGCAGTTACTCTTGTCTGCCGGTAGACTACTTTCTCTGTCACTTGGTATTAGATGTATTACACACCAAGCAGTAATTATCTTTGACACATAATTATTATGGTTTTGATGACAAGAAAGTCTTTTCTTTCCCTGCTTTCATAACATATATTCCTGAAAGTCCAGGCTTGCAAAATGGAGCTAAAAATTAAAAGCACTTGGCTTCAGATGGAACTTGAAGAGAGGGAATAAAACAAAAGAATTGTATGTGCATGAGGGGAGACAGTTTGGGGAGGGCAAACATAAAAAAAATTTTTTTTTTTTTTAAAAGAAAAGGATACAGATTCTTTGAGACTTTCCCAGATGATCTCACATAAGCAGATCGCTGAACAGGATCGAAACCTCTGAGGGTCATTTGGACCCTAGGGAAAAACTTCCAGGACGCTGGCAGGCCAGATTCCCAGCGGGAAGAGGGTGCCTGTAAAGTTATGAACCAATCAAGGCTTGGATTAAAGGAGAGAGGAGAGAAAAGGAGGAGGCTCCCGGCAAGGCCACACAAACCACACAAATGAGTTTCTAATCTTGCCACACGGGCATTTTCCAGCTTTGCACTCTGAGTCAACCCCAGCTGTTGGCCTGGATGAGCAGTTTAACAATCCTTGCCTCTAAACAAAGACTTTCTTTTTGTTTGGTAGATGATCAGAAGGGGGCATCTTGAGTTTCTTGCACCCAGGCGCTCTGCTGTATTTAACAGGCACGTGCCTGGCACTCCTGCAGCTCCACCGGGAGCTGTATTTCTTGCAAGGCTAGGTTGCTAAGCTGGGGCTGCGGAGCTTTGACCTTGGCTGTCTTGGACAATTCCCTGGAACGTTCGTTTTGGAGCATCTGGGGACAGTGGGAGGTGGCGAGGAGGGCAGATGGCATGGGGGAAAATTGGGGTGTATCGGAGGGACCAGCTAGAGACTGGCATTATAATACATGGATGTCATCATTTAACTCTAGGAAGCTGCTGTTATCCAGGATCTGATTAGCACAAGAGGAAATCTCCTGGGTTGGCCGATGGCGACTGGGCTAAAGCTGAAGCTCTTTTCCTTTTCCCCATTTGGAAGTCAAAAATGTGCGCCTTGGGGAGGCACTTAGGTTCCCAGGGGTGCGCCGTCCCTCATAGACTTCTCAGCTGTAACTCAAATAATAATAATCAAGTGAACATACTTGGAAGCAGCTCTAATTTTAGTTTGCTTTATTATTTAGAGATGGAAGTGGAGGAGGGGTGGGGGTGGAGGCTGCCGTCTATGACTAATGCTGTCTTGCAAGCTCTTAAGCCATATTTAGTAACATGGGGTATAAAAATAAGCTTTTGGTTCAATTTTTTTTTTCAAGTTGACTTCTGTTTCCTTTCTTCTATTCCCTCTCCCAAAGACGGATTTAACTAATTACACTTTCAGCTGAATGCTGATAGACATGTATTTATTATCGGTGCTGTAAGCCCTGGAATTCTTTTTTCCTCTGTGAGGCCACAGACATATACATTAAACTCCAGTCCCTGTGAGCTGTCAGAGTTATGGTCCAGCCCAGAGCAATGCAACATGATAAAGTTTTCAGGCCCTGTTTAGTTAAGACTGAAGAGCTGGGACCCAGCCAATCTCCACCACTCAGGGCTCTTTTCACAGTCCAAAATGATTTGGCTTAAACGTTTCCAACTGTGATGAGGTCCCATTTCAGTGATTATGCAGTCATTCACTTTTCCACATCAACATCAAAGTCATTAACAGCCGAGTATTATTGCATTGGCTGGAATTCAGTTAAGGACTAGGGGGAAGTTGCTCTTTATTAAGATAAATCATTGCCTTGGTTATGTCACCCATGAAATAATCAATTTACTGTGTTGGTTAATTTCCTCCCTCTTTGATCTGTGCATTAAATTCAACAGATCATTGTTTCACACAACTACCACTCAAAAGATGTTTTAAAGGAAAAATGCACACACATGTTCTGATGGCTGTGGACTTAGCAGTATGACAGACAACATAGCAAACTGAAGGCTCAGTTCATTCCATCATTCATTTCTGCGGTTATCTTATCTCCCTTGGGCTCCAGGGGCAGGGTACCACCCTGATCAAGCTGGGGGATCCTCTCTCTGAATTCCTGAAGTGTTCTGCTAAGAAATGAAA
Source organism: Ailuropoda melanoleuca (assembly GCF_002007445.2). Classification (NCBI taxonomy): domain Eukaryota; kingdom Metazoa; phylum Chordata; class Mammalia; order Carnivora; family Ursidae; genus Ailuropoda; species Ailuropoda melanoleuca. Next base: position 67,831,158 of record NC_048222.1, read on the forward strand.
TGTAAAGCAGAGCGAGTCTTAATACTTTGGGGATCATAAGCTTGTACCAAATCCAACGTGGGATATCCTTGTCTGGAATTCAAGATGAAAAAGCAATGATCTTTACAAGGATACTCACTTATAAATGTGAGGCATCCTTTAGAAGGATCCCTCTCATAAATACAAGGCATTCTTTGCTCCATAATTCATGGCTTCTTATAGGGAAAAGAAGTTGAGTGGGATGTTTTATTTTTCCTTGCTTTGGTGATTCCTCTGAGAAATATTCTTGTGCTCGGATGATTTAAAAATATATATTTTATAATGAAATATTTCAAACATGCAGACAAGTACAGAGAATAATATAATAAAAATCCATGGACCCACAGCACAACTTTATCAAATGTTAACATTGCACTTCAGACGTATGTGTGTGTGTGTACATGTGTTTTAAAGAAATGAATCTTATAGATGCAGTTGAGGACTCCTTTGTATCCTTCCTCTGTCTGTTTCTAGTCTCTCTCTCCTCGGGGGAATGGCTATCATGAATTTAGGCACTACACTTTATTTATTTATTTTTACTTTTTACTCTTGCAACATATTTTTGCAACTACAAACAATACGTATATGATTTTATAGGTGTTTAAACTTTTTGGAGGTGGTATTATATGCATCCTTTTATATCTTGCCTGTGGTTTTTTTTTTTTTAAGATTTATTTATTAATTGAGAGAGAGAGAGTGAGGAGGAGCAGAGGGAGAGGGACTAGCAGACTCCCCACTGAGCGTGGAGCCCAACTTGGGGCTCGATCTCAGGACCCTGAGATCATGACCTGAGCTGAAACCAAGAGTCTGCAGCTTAACCAACTGAGCCACCCAGGCACCCCTACATCTTACCCGTTTTATCTACATTATATTTGGAGTTTACCAATGTCGACACATGCAGATCTAAGTTATTCATTTTAACTGTGGCAAAATATTTCATTGTATGAATATATTTAAATCACAGTCATGTGTCTTCCTTCACAAGTGTGAGATTTTCTCCGGCACACATACCAAACAAAGAACCCAAAATGGGATTTCTGGGTCACAGGGTGCACATCTCCGGCTTTATTAGATGCCAAACTGCCGATTTATATTCCCATCACCAGTATATCAGAATTTCTATTTTTCCAAACTTTCTGTGCTGGAATGATTAAGACTATGTATTTAAAATTGGAAGCCACTGTTCTCCGCCTTCTGTGTGCTCAGTGTCCATACTGAACGTAAAGTAGTAAGTGCCGCCAATATAATTCTAGTGAAGGTAGGAACTGCCCAGGAATTGTCTCCTACTCTGTTGCAACCTTGACTTTGCAGATCTGGCTCAAGAGATCTAGCAGCGAAGACAACACGGAGGAGGGTTAGGCTATGACAAAGCATATTTTTGAAGCAATGTGGCTATCTCTTTATAGTCAGCTGAACCACAGTTTCACGACAATTTTTTACATCCTTCAGACACAAAACAACACTTTGACAAAACGGTTGTTAACGCGTATAGAGCTACAATCTTCATCCCTTCAATCTTGACTTTTCACAAAGGTGACCGAGCCATTTCAATTTTTTTTTTTTAAGTTTCTCGATGCATTAAAATTGAACAGCATTTATCTGGGGCTTAAGGAGATAGGGAGTACAATGACAGCTATTTTCTTATACTTGGGTAGATGTGGGGCCTGCATCAAAGAATTTGTTATAGAAAAAATAAGGTCGATATTAACAAAGAGAAGTAGGAAGAACGTAAATGTGCTTAGGAAACCGTATCATCAGCTGTGGCTAATCCCAAATTTCAATGCTGGTCTTCCCGAACAAGGGGCACAAATCCATGTGGAAGACACAGGAAAGGGTTCAGGACTATTCCTTCAGCCACACTGATTAAGGGTTACTCCCTAAGCAAGGGGCAATGGGGTCTGATATCAGGACCTAGCCTACATTTTTAATACTTTGTTATATGTAAGTATACATGCTTTAGAGAGCACTCTAAAAAATATATACATTGACATTCTTCTTCTTCTTCTTCTTTTTTTTTTTGCAAGTCAAGCAACAGCAGTTTTCCCATATCACATCTGCTGTCTCTTGGTGGACATTTGGCACCAAATCAAATGGGTCTTATTGGACCCCATTTCTAATTGGGAGGGGGAGTGGCTATGTTGGTTATTGCCAGTTTGCTCAAACTCCCTCACTCAACCCCATCCTCTACCTGTCTTCCTTGCTCTGAGGCTGCATTCGCCAACTCCTCTGCCCTCTCTTCTGGCTGGGTTTTGCTAATAAGGACCACGGGGCGGGGAGGGGTTGGGAGGCAGACAGGGATATTTATTCCTTCCCCACTTCCTTCCTTAGACCACTCTCAGTGAGAACAAATTGTTTAAGATATGATTCATNAAAATACCGAGGACATTTTTCAAAGAACTGGAACAAATAGTCCTTAAATTTGTATGGAACCAGAAAAGGCCCCGAATCTCCAAGGAACTGTTGAAAAGGAAAAACAAAGCTGGGGGCATCACAATGCCGGATTTCGAGCTGTACTACAAAGCTGTGATCACAAAGACAGCATGGTACTGGCACAAAAACAGACACATCGACCAATGGAACAGAATAGAGAACCCAGAAATGGACCCTCGGCTCTTTGGGCAACTAATCTTTGATAAAGCAGGAAAAAACATCCGGTGGAAAAAAGACAGTCTCTTCAATAAATGGTGCTGGGAAAATTGGACAGCTACATGCAAAAGAATGAAACTTGACCACTCTCTCACACCATACACAAAAATAAACTCCAAATGGATGAAAGACCTCAATGTGAGACAGGAATCCATCAAAATTCTAGAGGAGAACATAGGCAACAACTTCTATGACATCGGCCAGAGCAACCTTTTTCACGACACATCTCCAAAGGCAAGAGAAATAAAAGATAAAATGAACTTATGGGACTTTATCAGGATAAAGAGCTTCTGCACAGCCAAGGAAACAGTCAAAAAAACTAAGAGACAGCCCACGGAATGGGAGAATATATTTGCAAAGGACACCACAGATAAAGGACTGGTATCCAAGATCTACAAAGAACTTCTCAAACTCAATACACGAGAAACAAATAAACAAATCATAAAATGGGCAGAAGATATGAACAGACACTTTTCCAATGAAGACATACAAATGGCTAACAGACACATGAAAAAATGTTCAAAATCATTAGCCATCAGGGAAATTCAAATCAAAACCACACTGAGATACCACCTTACGCCAGTTAGAATGGCAAAGATAGACAAGGCAAGAAACAACAATTGTTGGAGAGGATGTGGAGAAAGGGGATCCCTCCTACATTGTTGGTGGGAATGCAAGTTGGTACAGCCACTCTGGAAAACAGTGTGGAGGTCCCTTAAAAAGTTAAAAATTGAACTACCCTATGACCCAGCCATTGCACTACTGGGTGTTTACCCCAAAGATACAGACGTAGTAAAGAGAAGGGCCATATGCACCCCAATGTTCATAGCTGCATTGTCCACAATAGCCAAATCATGGAAGGAGCCGAGATGCCCTTCAACAGATGACTGGATTAAGAAGCTGTGGTCCATATATACAATGGAATATTACTCAGCTATCAGAAAGAACGAATTCTCAACATTTGCTGCAACATGGACGGCACTGGAGGAGATAATGCTAAGTGAAATAAGTCAAGCAGAGAAAGACAATTATCATATGATTTCTCTCATCTATGGAACATAAGAACTAGGATGATCGGTAGGGGAAGAAAGGGATAAAGAAAAGGGGGGTAATCAGAAGGGGGAATGAAACATGAGAGACTATGGACTATGAGAAACAAACTGAAGACTTCAGAGGGGAGGGGGTGGGGGAATGGGATAGACTGGTGATGGGTAGTAAGGAGGGCACGTATTGCATGGTGCACTGGGTGTTATACGCAACTAATGAAGCATCAAACTTTACATCGGAATCTGGGGATGTACTGTATGGTGATTAACATAATATAATAAAATAAAATTTAAAAAAAAGATATAAAAGATATGATTCATGGTATGAACATCAGATTAGTAAAATAAAAGATAAGTGGAAGAAATTAGATCTTACATATTAATATTTTAGTATTTTTATAAAGGCAAAAGTCCTATTTTTATTTTTAGTATTATTTTTTAAAGATTTTATTTATTTATTTGACAGAGATAGAGACAGCCAGAGAGAGAGGGAACACAAGCANGGGAGTGGGAGAGGAAGAAGCAGGCTCATAGCCTGATGTGGGGCTCGATCCCACAACACCGGGATCACGCCCTGAGCCGAAGGCAGATGCTTAACCGCTGTGCCACCCAGGCGCCCCAAAAGTCCTATTTTTCGATATCAAATTATTAACATTTTTAACACATTTGAGTTTCTCAGAAACCTATACAAGCCTCAGTTTTTTAAATCTGTAAAGCGGAGACAGTAACAGTCCCTACCATAAGGACTGCTGAGAAGATTTAATAAACTAGTGAATGGGAAGCATTTAGTACAGTATCTGGTAGCTAATAGGTGTGCAATAAGGTTGAGATTATCATTACCATTATTTTCATGTTTGTCTACTTCCATTTGCCATATCTTCTGGGAGATTATCAAATGATCACTTGTACTTTTAAAAGTCACAGGGAAAATATTTCCAGCGTGAAGCTGAAAAGTTACTTTTGCCAATTTCTTCGTAAACACCTGTGGGTAGAAAAATAATGTTGAAAGGTTGATTTGTTTTTCCCTCTCTTGCATTTCCTAGTTGAACCCATGGAGCCAGATAATCTTGGTTTGAATTCTGGTTCCTTCTCTTACTAATAGCATGACCTTGGAGTCAGAAAACCTATGTCAATCCCTTAACTGAACCCTGAAAAGGGATGTGAGCTCTAGTAATATTTTATGGTCATGATTATTACGTTTTGTTACCCTTCAGGTAGCAAGGATAGAGTGAAGACAACAAAATGGCCAGCTGTGGGGTTCTGCCGAGTGAGCCTGTTCCTACTTGTGCTTCCAAAGGGGGCTCCACGAGTGCATTCACCACTGCCCCCGTGTGTTGCACACCCTTGAAGAACAGAACTCCCCCAGATGGACTTCGGCCTATTGAGGCTTTGCTGGAGTTTGAGGACCTTTCCAAGACACTGTATTTCGTGGTGTTCCTTTAAGATGAGGTGGTGGCAGAATTTAAAAGAGAAACCGAGGCACCCTGCTTTCAGATGCCCTGAGTCACACACCTGTAACAACTAGGTGTCATTTTCTCACTAGATCAATTTGTAAGTAGAATAGCTTTCAGAGAAGGGGAGAACATGCGGAAAATCCCGTCCTAGAAAGCCTTTGCAGCTAACTCTTTGACTTGGCGGTTTGTCTCTGACTGGGGGGAATGTTAAGAGGCTGGAAAGGCTAGTGAGGCTGCTGGTGGAATCATCCTGTGAAAGGCACACAGTGCTTGCCCGCTGAGGGGCGTCGGGCAGCAAAGAACATGGACAAAGTCTTTCTCCCTGTTTCTTTTCTACAGGAGCAAGAGCTTCTCTTTCTTTGGTTTGAGATGAAGTCCCAGTATAACTGGCATCAAGATATTCTGGGAGCTCACTTCTGAAACAGCTCAAGATTAGGGGGAAAAAACCTGTAAGTATCATTCTATCCATTAGACTGTTGTCAGAAATGTTTGACACCTCAAACGCACAGACCTTTACATTTTAGAGGATGTTTAAGCAGCTCGAAATGTTTGTTTTAGGACAAAAGTCCCAAGTTTTTATCAACCTTATTTAGTCAGACCAGGAAAAATGTTTATTTTCCCCAGAGGGGAAATATATGATGAGAAAATATGACTACAGGTTCTCTGATAATAGCAGTTTCCAAAAAAGGCAAAAAGAGTAAGTGAGAATGTATGTAAGCATGTGGATGTATGTGGATGAATTCTCTTATAATTTATGCTACCAAGATAATATTAGGGAGACAACAGTACAGGAGAACATATGAATGAGGATTGGATTCTGATAAATACTGCAGTAATTCCGGTGAGTGAGGCTTTCTCTTTTAAAGACAGGTCATTTCTGATGAGAATTCCTCATCCCTACCTGTTAGTATATCTAGGGGTTAAAGATGTGAAAGTTAATGGTAAATAAAGTTTAAAATTAATTACATTTGCTTTTGAATGTCCCCATCAATCAGTATCTAAAATTTACCAGAATTAGACATTAATCCATCAAATGGCTGGAAATTGCCGGAGTATTCCAGGCTACTTTAGCAGTTCATATTTTATAATATTACTATCTCCACATTACTAACATTAAGCATAATTTCATGGCAGAAGACAATTAGATTAATGAATGACTCTTGTGTTGTCAAATCCCATGAAAGCCGTTTCTGCAAAACCAACTGGAAAATCTGTTCTGTATTTTAGAAGAGGTGGCACTTTCTCCACCAGACAAAGACGGCCAACTTTTGCATTCAGTTACTAACATAGAATTCTGGCCTGGAATTCTACCTTCAGAAAATGGTCCAATAAATTCACATCCAAAATAAGTTCAAGTCCAGTGAAGCAGTTTATTATTCATTGGGTAGGATATGAAAGAGAAGCTTAATATTTTACTGATGATTCCAAGCCCAATAAAATTTGTTATTTCTAATTCAGGTAAAAAGTCAACTCTCTATTACTTGTGATATTTCTGAATTAGAAACAATTTCCTATTTGACTTGGTGACTCTGTATAGATATTTTAAGCCTTGATGATTTTTTTTTTCACTGACAAATAACGTTTCTTTGTCTGTAGAGAAGCTGGTTTTCCCAGTATGATCATACAATAAATGGCATTAAGAAGCAGAAAGGTAGAGCACTGAGCCTAATTCAGAATTACTTATGCCGGAAACTCTCCTTATGTGGGTCATATCATTAGATCATGGCTTCTGTACTTTGGACTATGTTTCTTCCAAGGCCAGATGGAAAGGAAGACTCATAGCAGTCAATAAGACATGCTAGACTTGAATGCAGCTGAGGATCATTGTGCCAACCCTTTTATCTTGTAAGGAATGGTGGGTCCAGAGAACTTAAGGGTAAGGACCTGTAGTTAATAGCAGAACCAAAATTAACATGCTGGGATCCAACTTCAAATTTGTGCTCTGTCCCCTTCACTTAAGGCCTGTCCTCCTTTCTACCACTTCTCTAAATATTTCTCAGATAGTTGTCAAAAATGCAATAACCTAAGGTAAGTGCATGAGACCAGTGCTTTCTTTGGAAGATGAGAGAAGACAGATCCAACGGTGACATGGGGTGGGGATGCTCTAGAGTGAAGGCTCCATGAGCTCTGTGGGTGGTTAAGGGAGGGTTGAAGAAAAGGGAGAACAGGAACACCAGCAGACAAACCCTTCTTTTGTGATATGCTCAGCATGGATAATGTCTCAAATGTGGGAAGACCGTGGCCTCATTGCCTGCTCGCTGAGGCAGTTTAAGAGAAAGGATGAAGAAGCATTTCCAAAATTTGGGGGCAGGGATTTTTAAGGCATGCCAACCAAAGCAGAAATCATAAAGAGAAAAAATGAATGGAATTCAAACAGAATGAAAATCTCTCATAGGTCGTCTCCCTTTCTGATTTCTCCCCCTTCAGATTTCCCTCCCTTCCCCTATGGACCTCTGTGCTATTGTTTAGGTTAACTAATGAATCATTGAACACTACATCAAAAACTAATGACATACTATACAGTGGCTAACTGAACATAATTAAAAAAAATGTGAAAGTCTACCAAATACCCCACCTAAAAAAAACCCCAGAATGAAAAGACAGAGGGGGATCTAGAAGAGACATTTGCAACATTAAGAAATAAGCTGAGTTAATTAATGTCCTTGTTCTAGCCTAGTGCTTATTAATGATGAAAAAAAGATAAACACATAAATGGGAAAAATAACAACAGACACAAGGAAGTTAAATAGGGAGCTATAAAATTTTCAACAAACATGATCAACATTTACCTTCACAAAGACTAACATAAATGAAGAGAAAATTAAAACAGCATTGCAATACTGTCTTTCTCATATCAAACTGCTAAAGATCAAAAATAATGAAAGCACACTAAATTGAAAACCATGAGAGATACAGGATCCAAGCTTTTGCTTTTACTGGTGGGACTTGCACTGGCATAACTTTGTTGGAAAGTAATTTCACAGTCTGTCCCTAAAATCTAAAAGTGCTCCTAGTTTTTGTCCCAGCAATTCTACCTCTAAGAATGAATGCTACCTGTGGCAATATAGTCACTGAGCATAAAAGTTTAAAAATTAAAAAAAAAGAGATTGAACAATAGATTGGTTAAATGAGTTATATATGCATAACATGGAAATTACAGTTTGTCCAAAAATGTACATAATAATAGTTATCTCTTTATTTTATCATGGAGTTTAATCAATTGAGAAAATGTATGTCGTGTGTGATAAGCGCTCTCTAGCTGTTTATTATTGTGTACATTGTTTCTTAAGGTTTTTAAAGTGTTTATGTCTTAGAGAAGAATGTTTCAGGTGGATGGAGATAGCCCGGGTGAGACTTGCTTGGCAGGCTCATTCGCGGACAGACAGGTGGGCGGTGTGGTTTCTGCGCGGTGAGTGCAAGGGGGCAGGGGGACATGCTGCTGATGAGTTTGGAGAGGTGGCTGGAGCCAGAGCACATAGGGCCATGTTAACAACCTGACATTTCGTATGTATTTGTTACTGTCTGTCTTCTCCACAGATTAATCTCCATAAGAGCGAATATTTTCATTTTTTTTCGCTGCTGAACGTACCGCATCTCACATGACACTGTTCAATATGGTAGCCACTAGCCACATGCGGCTGTGAGCAGTTGGAATGTGGCTGGTCTGAATTGTGGTGTAGGATATCTCTTTAATAAATATTTATATTGATTGCATATTGAAATGATAATGCCTGTATATATTGGATTAAATAAAAGATATTAAAATTAATTCTACTTATTTCCTTTTACTTTTTAAAATGTGGCTATTGGAAAATTTCAGATTCCATACGTGGCTCACATTATACTTTTGTTAAAAGCAGACATAAAAAGCACAGTTTTCATTCAGTAAACATCTGTCGAATGAATGAATGAGCATCTGTTGTATTCTACCTTGATTCTGTTCGATGCAACCTCTGGATTTTAAACTTGACTCAAAAGCTAAGGTATTTATGGTTAGAGGAAAACCTGTCTCTGGTTAATATTTGTCCCAACAGCCTTCCTTAGATTCTTCCTCCTCCCTGGCTCTCTGAATCGGCCCTTCTGTGAGTTGGGTACACGTGTATTTGAACGTAGAGAGCCTACTGAGGCAGACTATTGTGCTGCTGTCCGTGTAGAGAGACAAGAACTTGGACCTGACAGGATCGAACCATAGTTCTCATGGTTTGTAATTTTAGATCCAATATCATAATCTTGGTGGATGTTGTAAAGATTAGGGCAATGAATATGTCAACTCATATTTAATTTATTGAAAAAGTCACAAGCCAACATACATGTAAAAAACAGTTGTGATAGAAATACCTTTTATATCAAAAGATATGTACGTACAAGGTAAAACTCTAGGAGACTGATTGTTTAAGAAAACTGTGGTCTTTCCATATCTGTAACCGTGGAGGGCTAAGTTTATACGTGTGCGTTTATCTGTAGGGGATTTATATGCACCTGTGCTGGCCTGGTACATATTTATAGGAGTCACTTTTCCCTATCTATGGAAATGTAGATGAGTAAATTTTTAGAATTTATGGGCGGCCATAGAAAGTGTTTTCTAAGTGGATGACAGACACTGGGGCTGAATCCTGCTTCAGGCAGTAGCAAGCAAGTTAAACCATCACTGATTGACTTTTATTAACTCTGATTTGTAAGGCTGATAGGCTCAGGCTTGCAGCTGATGGACAGGTTTTTGTCACCCAGCCAAGATAGGAATCCTAGAGAAATGCCAAGAGAAAAGACAGTGTTGTTCCCCAAAACCCATTGTGCTTTGAACGTTCGCCACTTTGTTTTTTTCTATTTTACATACCCAAGCTGAAATGTTTTTACCAATTATTTTGTCATTCTTTATAAAACTTAGCTTAATCAGACGCTGAGTCTGATCTTTGTGCTTTAGGCTATGGCTGTAAATAGCAATGAAGTGGAAATACTGTTTGTTTAAGAAGCTGGAATGCACTGGTTCAGTTAAGAGACGTAGTGGAAGAATATGAACACAAACTCTTTCCCCGACTGCTAGTTCCCTCCAAAGAGATCACTTAAAAAGAAAAAAAAAAAAAGTTCTTTCAGTTATCCTTAAAGGAGTGTCTTCTGGGCTAGTTAGGTATGACGAAATCTTCACATGTAACTAACATATTTCTTTCTCTTTTTGCTAGGCTGAGCCCTAGGCAAATTGATGAAGCTTTGTTTTGATAGCTCAAGCTACTTTTTCATCCAGCCAGTGTTTGTTGAGTATCTACAGGGATGGACCAAGGCCTTTGCTTTGTAGGTAATTTTGCAAGCGTAGCATTTAGCCTTCACAAAGGTGTGACAATGTGAGTTTTATTATTCCTATTTCAGGTGAACAAATACGTTCTCTGAGAGGCTTTTAGAAAGTCTCACAGCCAGTAAAGCGACGACAGTATCAGGTCCCTTAATTCTGTTTTCTGTGATTTTTTTTTTTTCTCTTCTCCAGAGCAGCCCCTCCAAGACTTCTTGTATGTTCTACTAATTAAAACCTGCGCTCTGGAATGATCTGATAATCTCATTTCCGTGAAGATGTAAAGGTGACTGAGGCATAAAAGGCTTCTCATTTCCTTTGAGAGTTTTTTCTTTGACCCTTGAGTTATTCAGAAATCTGTTGTTTAATTTTGAAATATTTGGAGATTTCCTAGCTATCTTATTGTTGCTGAATTCTAATTGAATACTGCTCTGATCACACAACACATTCTATGTGTTGCAATTCACTAAGACTTGCCGAAGGGCTCTGCCCTGCTCTGTGTTGGTGAACGACTCATTTGGACTTCTTGCTCTTGTTGGGTATAGTGTTCTAGAAAAGTAGAACCAGACGAGTGCTGATGCTTTTCAGATCTTCATTTTCCTTTCTAATTTATTTACTTGTTCTATCCGTTAGAGAGCGGTATTACCATCTCTTTTTGTGGATTTGTCTATTTCCTCATTTACTTCTGTAAATTTTTGGTTCTTATGTTTGGGGACGCAGTTATTAGGTTCACCCACATTTATAATGGTTATGACTTTTTGATAAATTGAGGTTTTTAATCATTATGAAATCTCCTTCTTTACCTGTTAGCACTTTTCTTCTCAAAGAAAGTAGGCTGTGCCAGCTTTTCTTATGCTTAGTGTTTGTATGATATACTTTTTCCATCTGTTTAATTTCAGTCTGTGTCTTAATCTTTTAAGCATGTTCTGGTAAACAGCATGCAGTTAGGCTTACGTATGTATGTATGTATTTACTTTTTTTGTCAGCTGACAATCTTTGCCTTTTAATTGCATTGATCTGTCCACGTATAGTCAATTTAATTATTCATATGTCTGTATTTAGGTTTGCTATCTTGAAGTATGTTTCCCTTTGTTCCATCTACTTTTGGTTTGTCTTTGTCTTCTTTCCTGCCTGCTCTTGAGTGCAATGAGTATATTTTCATATTCTATTAGATTCTCTGCTTTTAGGTCATTCCTCTTGGTATTACTTTCTAGTGGTCTCTCTAGATAGGAAAATATTCTTCTTTTACGTTTCATAGCTTACAATCAAAAAATGTTCTACCACTTTGTAGTCAGTGCAAGAACCTTAAACCCACAAACTTCCAATTACTGGACATGTCTGTTCATGGTGGTGGTGTTGTCATATGTTTTATTTTGACATAGACTATAAGCCCCATAATACATTGATATAATTTTGACTTTACACAGTCATTGTAGTTTTAAAACATTTAATCTCTCCCTCTCTCTCTATCTGATAGAGGCATAGACACAGATATGTTGGAATTTAAAAATACATTTTATATTTTATAATATAGTGGGAATAATTTTATAGTATTTAAAGTATTTGTACATTTTATGTGTGTATATGTATGTGATGTGTATATAGATTTATAGATCTACCAGAGTCATTTGGAAAAATCCTTTATATTTATTCATAAATGTATTTTCCCTAATGTTCTTTGTTCCTTCATGTGGAACAAGTTTCCCTCCAGTATTTCTCTTCAGACTAAAGAATTCCCTTCAGCATTTCTTGTGGTGCAGGTCAACTAAGGATGAAATCTTTCAGCCTTTGTCTGTCTGAACATTTATTTTTTCTTCCTTCATAAAGGGTATTTTCACTGGCTATAGAATCTAGGTTGACAGTTTTTTTCTTTCAGAACTTAAAAATGTCATTACATTTTCTTCTGTCCTCCATTGTTTCTGATGAATAGTCATACTGCATTCTGATTGTTGTTCACTTGTGCGTAAAGTGTGATTTTTTCCCCCAGGCTGCTTTCAAGATTATATTTGGCTTTCAGGGCTTTCACTAAGATGTGTAGGTATGATTTTTTTTTTTTTTAATTTATCCTGCTCGGGGTAAATATTGTGAAACTGTGCTTCCTGGAACTGTGGGTAAATGTCTTTATCAATTTTGCAGAATTCCAGTTATATGTATATCAAACCATTTGATATTGTGCTACAGATTTCAGATGCTGTATCTTTTTTTTTTTCACATTTTCTTTCTCTTTATATTGCAATTTGGATAATTTCTATGAGCACATCCTTAAGTTCTCTTATTTTTTTCCTCCTCCGTGTCTGCTCTGCTGGTAAGAATGAATAAGAAGAATTCTGATAGAATCTGTTAGCATTTTTTTTTTTTTTTTAGTTCTAGAATTTCCACTTAGAGTTTTATGTAGATTCTATATCACTGATGACATTTTCTATTTGCTCACTTGTGTTTTTCACGCATAGACCCTTTAACATATTTACCATATTCACTTATTTTAACACTTATTCCAACATTTGGGCCATATCTAGGGCTGGTTCTTTTGACTGTTTCTTTTCATAACGATGGGTCACATTTTCTTGTTTCTTTGCATGTCTCAGTTTTTGATTGAATGCTGTATATTTTGTGCAACATAAATGTAGAGACTGAAGTCAATAATATTTGTGCCAAAAGAAGGTTTTCCCCTTCTGTCGTGTTGCTAGCATGAGCACTGGGTCAGTATATTTGTAGTTGAACTGGTTGGGCCATGTTGTTGCTTTAGTTAGATTTAGTTCAACACAGTCTTCAAATGATTTGAAAGGAAGTTCAATAAGTTCCTTTATCAGGACTTTGGATTTGAGTGCTTGGAGGATTTTCCCCAGTTTTCCTGTACTGTCTTCATTCCTTAGTAGGTCCCACAAACCTATATGTCAGATGGGGAAATTTTTTGAGCTCTCTTACCTCTTTTCTAGCCATTGAAGGCCACTGCTTGCTCTCATCGTAAGATGGAGACTACCAGAAGGGTTTCTCTCATTCCTCCCATCCTGACCTCACATTTTACCAGGACTTGCATACACGTGCATGTGTATACATGTGCATGCACTCACGTGTGTCAGCAGATTGTTCTAACCATTGTTGAGAGAAGAATGGGGAAGTGGGGCTCAGTCTCATGACCCTGAGATCATGACCTGAGCCAAAACCAAGAGTCAGATGCCCAACCGACCCAGCCACCCTGGAGCCCCTCAATTTCTGTCTTTTAATTGTCATATTTGGACCACTTATAATTAATTTTTAAGATGTTAATATAGGCACATTATTATTATTATTAGTTCTGTTTGTTTGCTTCTCTGCTTTCTTTTCCCTGCCTTTCTGTGTATTATATAAATGTTTTTTAGAATTTCTTTTTGATTTATGTGTAGTATTTTACATATATCTTTTTGTAAAACTCTTCTAGCAGTTGCTCTGGGCATTGTATTGTATATCTATAACTTGTCATAGTCTATTTATGTCAACATTCTACCTGTTTGAGTAACATGTAGAAATCTACTTTCCTTTATGTCTCATTACCTTGTTGTATTGATAATACAATTGCCTTAAATGTTTTTCTACATACATTTAGAAAAATATCAGATATTATTATATTTTTTTTGCTTCAACCATCAAACATAATTTAGAATTTCCTTCAAGAGAAGGAAAATATATTATGTTTATTTATATATTTGCTTTTTCCATTATTCTTTCTTCTTCTCCTTCTCCCCCTCCCCTCTCCTCCTCTCCCCCATCCTCCCTATCTTCTCTTCTTCCTCCCCCTCCTCCTTTTCCTTCTTCTTCTTTTTCTTCTTCTTCTTTCGTTGTTTCATGATTCCTTCCTTTATCATTTCTTTTCTGTTTAGAGAACTTTGTTTAGCCAATCTTTTAGGGTAGCATTCTGATGACAAATTCTCTTAGTTTTCCTTTGTCTGAGAATGTCCTTATTTTCCTTTACTCCTGAAAGATAATTTCTTCAGATGTAGAATTATAGATTGAGACATCTTTCCTTTCACAAATGTTATGTCATCTCCTGTGGCTTCCATAACTTCAGATGAGGAATGTGCTGCCATTTAAATTGTTTTTCCCTCTAGGTAAAATGCTGTTTCTCTCTTGCTACTTTCAAGACTTTGTTTTTTGTCTTTCATGTCAGATGTTTGACCATGATGTGTTTTGGCAGGTAACTCTTTGGTTATATCCTAGTTGAGGTTTGCTCAGCTTTGTGAATCTGTCTTTTTGCAAAATTTGGAAAGTTTGAGCTATTATTTCTCTGAGTACAATTCTAGCCTGCCCTCTTTATTCTTTTTTGTACTTCAACAAGAACGTTGGTTCTTTGTGATACTCCCACAGGTTGCTGAGGGTTAGTTAATTTTCTTCAGTCTGTTTTCTCTCTGCTGTTCAAATTAGGTAATATCTATTGTTCTATTTTCAAGTTCACTGATTCTTTCCTCTACCTCCTCCATTCTGCTGTTAAGTCCATCCATTGAGTTTTTTATTTGAATTTTTTACTTTTTCAGTTCTAAAATTTCCATTTGGATCTTCTCTATATTTTATATTCTTTGTTGAGACTTTTCACTTTTCTTTGGTTTGTTTCAGATGTGTTTCTAATTGCTTCTTGGACCATTTTGTGATGACTATTTAAAAATATTTGTCAGATAATCCTAATATTTCTGTCATCGCAGTGTTGGCAACCATTGTTGTTGTTGTTGTTGTTGTTGTTATTTTCAAGTTGAATTTTTTGGTACTTAGTGATTATTTAAAATCAAATCAAACCTGTATATTTTGCATATGCTATAATACTATGAATCTGATTTACACCTTCTATATTAGTTGGCTTCTTTAATTACTGCTTTGGCAGAGGAAGTGGGGGGTTTTGCCTTGCTACCAGCAGGTGGGAATAGAAGTCTGTGTTTTTATTCAGCCTCTGTTGACTCGAGTGGGGGAGAGGCTCCTCATGATTGTAGGGTAGCAGAGGGATTTTCATCTATCCACTAGTCCTCCACTGATACCACAGGGGAGTGGCCTTGTTAAAACTATTTGGTGGTAAAAGTCCTTACTCTTCACTAGATTTCCTCTGACTCTACTTCAGCAAGGAGAGGGATTATTGTTGGTTATAGGTTGTGGATGCCCATATGACGTCCACTAGGAGGGCTTCATCACTGCTCAGTGGAGATACAAGTCTGACTCCCTTCTCTGATACCATCCTGGCTGGTGGTGGTCATCTCAGCTCCCCATTCCTGGTCCTCTTGCTGGAGAGAGCAGGCTTTGTGGAAGATTTTTTGTTTGTTTGTTTCTTTGGGTCAGTTGTCATGTGCAGCTTTCTTGCTTCTTTAGCTCCTAGACTGAGATACATGAGGCAAAAGGAAAACCCAGGGAACTAACCAACGCATTGTCCCTTGGGTCATATATCCCTAGCTGGTCTGTATTTTTTTCTTCCCCTTTCAATTTTCTTGTGTTGTTTTATATATGTTGTCTAAGATTTTTAGTTGTATGTAACAGAAGAAATAGGGAAATGATCTCTATTCCATCTTGGAAGCAGAAATCTTTCTGATGACTTTTAAAGATATCTTAATTTTTTAAAGAGTTTTATTTATTTATTAGAGAAAGAGTGTGAGTGGGGGGAGGGACAGATGGAGAGACGGAGAGAGAGACTCTCAAGGAGACCCCATGCTGAGGGGGAGCCCAACATGGGGCTCAATCTCAGCACCCCAAGATCATGACCTGAGCCTGAGTTAATTTCTCAAACTATACCAAAAAATGAAAAAGAAGGACAACTTCCAAATTCATTCTATGAGGCCAGCATTACCCTGATACCAAAACCAGTTTTCCACTAAAAAAGAGTACCATAGGCCAATATCTCTGATGAATATGCATGCAAAAATTCTTAATAAAATACTACCAAATTGAATCCAACAATATATTAAAAGGATATTCACCACAATAAAGTGGGATTTACTCCTGGGCTGCAAGGGTGGTTCAATATTCCCAAATTAATCAACATGATGCCACATCAATAAAAGAAAGGATAAGAACTCTATGATCCTTCCAATAGATGCAGAAAAAGCATTTGATAAAGTACAACATCCATTCATGATAAAAACCCTCAACAAAGTAGGGTGAGAGGGAATATACCTCAACATCATAAAGACCAGTTATGAAAAACACATGGCTAATATCATCCTCAATGGGGAAAAACTGAGAGGTTGTCCTCTACATTCAGGAATAAGATAGGGATGTCCACTCTCACCACTTTACTTAATGTAGTACTGAAAGTCCTAGTCACAGCAATCAGACAGCAAAAAGAACTGAAATGCATCCAAATCAGCAAGGAAGAAGTCAAACTTTCACTATTTGTAAATGACATGATAGTTGATATAGAAAACCCAAAGACTCCATCAAAAAATTGTCAGAACTGATAAATGAATTCACTAAAGTCACAGGATACAACATCAGTGCACAAAAATATGTTGCATTTCTATATACCAATAATGAAGCAGCAGAAAGAAATCAAGGAATCAATCCCATTTACAATTGCACCAAAAACCATAGGATACCTAGGAATAAACCTAACCGAAGAGGTAAAAGATCTGCACTCTGAAAACTATAAAACACTGATGAAGAAGAAACTGAAGATGACACAAGAAAATAGAAAAACATTCCACACCCATGGATTAGAAGAAAAAATATCATTAAAATGTCTATATTGCCCAAGGCAAACCACACATTTGATGCAATCCCTATGAGACTACCACCAGTGTTTTTCACAGAGCTAGAAAATACAATCCTAAAATTTGTATGGAACTACAAAAGACCTCGAAGAGCCAAAGCAATCCTGAAAAATGAAAGCAAAGCTGGAGACATCACAATTTTGGACTTCATGTTATATTACAAAGCTAGAGTGATCAAGACAGTATGGTACTGGCAAAAAACAGACACATAGACCAATGGGACAGAACAGAAAACCCAGAAATAAACCCACAACCATATGGTCAATTAATCTTTGATAATGAGGAAGGAATATGCAGTGGGAACAAGACAATATCTTCAACAAATGGTGTTGGGAAAACTGGACAGCAACATGCAAAAGAATGAATTGGACCACTTTCTTACACCATACGCAAAAGTAAATTCAAATGGATTGAAGACCTAAAGGTGAGACAGGAAACCGTTAAAATCCTGGAGGAGAACACAGGCAGTAACCTCTTTGACATTGGCTGTACCAACCTCTTACTAGGTATGTTTCCTGATACAAGGAAACTAAAGCAAAAATAAACTATTGGAACTTCATCAAAATAAGTTTCTGCACAGCAAAGGAAACAATGAACAAAACTAAAAGGCAACCTATGGAATGGGAGAAGATATTTGCAAATGACATATCCAATACAGGGTTAGTATCTGAAATGTATAAAGAACTTCTAAAATTCAACACCCGAAAGCCAAATAATCTAATTTAAAAGTGGGCAAAAGACATAGACATTTTTCCAAAGAAGATATACTGATGGCTAACAGACATGTGAAACATTGTTCAACATCACTTATCATCAGGGAAATACAAATCAAAACCACAATGAGATACCACCTCACATCAGTCAAAATGGCTAAAATTAACAATACAGGAAACAACAGATGTGGAGAAAGGGGAACCCTCTTACACTGTTGGTGGGAATGCAAACTGGTGTAGCCACTCTGGAAAACAGGATGAAGTTTCCTCAAAAAATTAAAAATAGAACTATTCTATAATCCAGCAATTGAACTACTAAGTATTTACTCAAAGGGCACAAAAATACTAATTCAAAGGGATACATGCACCCTGATGTTTATAGCAGTATTATCAACAATAGCCAAATTATAGAAAGAGCGCAAATGTCCATTGACTAATGCGTTGATAAAGAATGGAATGTTCCATACAATGGAATATTACTTGGCCATTAAAAGAATTAAATCTTACCATTGCAGCAATGTGGATGGAACTAGAGTGTTATTCTAAGTCAAATAAGTCAATCAGAGAAAGACAAATACCATATAATTTCACTCATAATTTAAAAAACAAAACAAATGAACATGGGGGGTGGTTGGAAAGAGAGAGGCAAACCAAGAAACAGACTCTTAACTACACAGAACAAACTGATGTTACTAGAGGGGAGGTGGGGGGGGGGCTAAATGGGTGATGGGGATTAAGGAGTGCACATGTTGTGACGAGCGCCAGGTGTGGTATGTAAGTGAAGAATCACTAAATTCTACTCCTGGAAGTATGATTACACTGTTTGTTAACTAACTGGAATTTAAATAAAAACTTGGAGAGGAAAAAATAAGAAAAAGGGTTATCTCTTAAGGCATACATACTGTATGATGCCATTTATATGGCATTCTGGAAAATAACAAAATTCTGTAGACAGTGAAAAAGGGTCAGGGGTTAGGGGGAGAAAGGGATTAACAGGCAGAGCACAGAGGATTTTTAGGGCAGTGAAACTACTTGGTATGTGAATTTTATCTGTTAGTTGTGACATTGATATTGTTAAAAATCCAGTGTCTGGAACATAGTAGTCATGCAATAAATGTTGGACAAAATGATTACATAGATGAGTGAATGAAAGTCCAACTCCAGACAAAATGGTGAAATAGGGCAAAATTTTCCAAGAGTATTTTTCCTTTACGAACTACAAAATATTTAATTGGAAAAGCTCTTCTTTCTTCCTATTTGAGCAGTGTTTTTGTCTTAAGAGAAAGACTGTGGTGAATACACTACTTACAGAACTATGTTTGGGATAGGGTTTCCTAGTTACAATAGATTATAAACATCTAAATGGCAAGGGATTGTTTGTTACTCATTTTATACCCAGCATAGAGCCTCCTTTTGAATAGTAGGGGCTTACTAAATATTTACTGAATGAATGTTAAAAATGGATCCATTTCCTGTTGGAAGAGGATCTTAGTTTAAAGCTGAAACTTATACCCTGTCCTAAACATTCCTATTATGGACTGAAATATGTCCCTCGCCCCCGCCCCCAATCATATGTTGAAATTCCAACTCCCAGAACCTCAGAAGGTAACCCCATTTGTAGATAAAGTCTCTAAAAATGTGATTGAGTTAAAAGGAAGCCTTAGGGTGTGGCCCTACTCCAACATACTGGCGTCGCAGCAAGAAAGCAGTCATTGCAAACCAGGGAGAGGGGCTTCAGGAGAGCTCAGATGTGCCCATACCTTGATCTTGGATTTTCAGACTCCAGAAATGTGAGAAAAATTAATTTCTGTTTTTCAAGCCACCTAGTCTGTGGTATTTTGTGGTATTTTGCAGACCTAACAGACTAAGACAATTCCTTTAAACAAATAACAGGGAAAACCCACATTGTAATATTATGAATGTTTTATTTAACAGATACGTTGCTATTTCTCCACACATCTTGGCAAATTGGCAAATATGTGTCCCTCAAATCTAAGATCATTATTCCAGTTAATATCAAGGTATTCCCCCCGCTTCTTTTACCGTTAAAATTATACTAAGAATTTTTACATGTTCTGCTTCTTTTCCCCAAGAAGCTACCATCTTTATCTTACAATCTGCTTTGGTCTGACTAGTGCTAACTTGGCACCCTTTATCCCAATTGATTGAAATCTGGGGACCTCAAAGAGTGCTAATGCACTGGGCCCCACACCATGTCATTTGATATTCAGTTCAGAATTTCCCTGCAGGGCCTGGGATCTCCTTTATGCAACAACTCTCCCTCCGTGCATGTTATCTTCCCCCCCAGAATCTTCTTAGATGACACCCTCTCAGCTTAGAACAGAGGAGGAAGCAAACACTGATGACATTTTATCAGCGGGCTGTGACCCAAGTATAACCACAAGCCCAATTTTTGGGAGTCTACTTTTTTAACACTCCTCCCGGAGGTAGGGTGATAATGAAGCCAGACACAGACATTTCCTTCAACTTTTGCCAGACGATGTGGCTCCTTGAAGTAGATTACAATGAAGTCTGTACAAAATAAGAGACGTGTTGGAGCCTCCCTCCCCAGAGGAAAACCAGTTTCCAGTCTGAGACTGACCCCGAAGTGGAGTCAAAATCCAATTGTTACATCATCCTTAAAGCACGCCGTTTAACACGAAGGCAGCCTATAAAGTAGCAGTGAGAGCAGAAACTCTCTGGCTTTGACTATGATTAAATATTTTTTAAGAGGATATGGGAGGGTTTGAAAGGATAACAAAATAAAGGTTTAGAAGGTTTTTATCTATGCCGTCTGATTTGTCTTTTTCAGACAACATCTTTATGTTGGTGAGCCTTGAACTTTGTGACTTTTATATGACATGCAAGACATTTTTTAAGCCATAATTACCAAGTATTGTATTATTCACTTCTATCTGTTAAAAAATACACTAATTTAGTCATAAAATGGACAAAAGATTTAGATGCGGTTTCCAAAGACATTCCATTTCAACTTTGTTCTTTCTTCCAGTCGTACTTCCCACCAGCCAGTGTTGTGTCAGAACTTGCAGTAGGTTCTGGGGCAGACAAAGGAATACAAAGCACCCTTGAAGACTCTGTGCCCATTATGCGCTGGAGAGAACTGTCTGGACCATTAAAGACCATTAAAGACCCCTGTTAAATGGGACTTTCTGTTCACTAATGGATCAAAATACTTTTGTTATGTATTACTGCTGGCTCTTTGGCAGCTCTGTGAAGTTTTGTGAGTTCCTTGAGTTGGAGGATAACTGTAGGCAGGAGTGACAGCAACCAGCACGTTTTTCCAGGAATATCCTCTGTGAGTTGAGCAGTGGTCGGAGCTGCCCAGGTCTTGGATATCAAGGTGATCTTCAGAGTTGTGCAGAAAGTCCTCCATATTTCTTCCTGACTTAAATTACTCATTTGTGCAATGAGATGGTAGATTTGATTTCCCCGCAGAGACCTCTGTATGTGGTGATGGGGAGGGCATTGGCAGGAAGCAGTAGCGGTGGTAAAGTCGTGCTCAGGCACTGCATTGGGGGGCAGCTGTCTCTGGAGGCCCCTCCGCCTTTGAGAACTGACTCACGCGCATGCCTTATACAAAAAACCACTGGCTTTTTTTTTTTTTTTAAGATTTTTTTATTTACCTATGTGACAGAGAGACAGCCAGCGAGAGAGGGAACACAGCAGGGGGGAGTGGGAGAGGAAGAAGCAGGCTCATAGCAGAGGAGCCCCATGTGGGGCTCGATCCCAGAACCCCAGGATCACGCCCTGAGCCGAAGGCAGACGCTTCACGACTGAGCCACCCAGGCGCCCCCCCCCCTTTTTTTAAATAGGACTTACCTATATCAGTCCCCCTTTCAGACAGGACAATTCTTGGTTCAAGAATCAAAGGGTACATGTAAGAGAAAAGGTGCTAGAGCCTAAATGAAATTTTGCAAATGATGACATTGTTGGAGATTAGGTGGCTGAGAATCAGCCAAGAAATGAAGAATCAGTGAAGAACTGATGCAACTATTTAATCGGGGAAAGAACTAATGCAGTTTTCTGCCACATTTTAACCATGAAATCTAGGCTTTTGGGTATATAATAGTTAAAAAGAATTAAAAACAGACGCAGTTCTTCAACTTAGGTGGTATACAATCTGGTGGAGGGGGTGACAATGAAAAATAATTATGTAATTAAAAATAGTTGGGCGAACGTAAAAACAATGGAAGCTAACATACCTGGGTTATAATTGATTTATTTCTTTTTAAGAAGTAGGAAGTTCCCAGGATGCCTGTCTCTCCATGTGGACTTAATTAACTTGGTAGATATTCAGAAGTTTGGGGCTTTCTCAGGGGTCACAGGGACAACTTTGGTGCCATGCAACATTTACTATTTTGATTCTAGTAAAGAAAAGTGATAATGATCCATATTTCATTGCATACTTTTTATATAATGCAAAGTTACCAAATGTGAAAATTTTAATTGGACTATTCTAAGCAGTACCATTGTTATAGGCATTCTTGTCAAGATGAATCTTACATTAAAACATTTCTCCCAAGCTACCACAAAACCCAGAATCATTAAAAATTTAAGAATTGCTGAAATACAAAGGACATGCATCTCCTTACATTGTTTATGTTTTGTATTTCACTCGGTTTGAGTAATGAAACTAAATTGGTTGGTTTCTTTTATACTTTGCCTGTTTCTAATCAGTTTCACTTTTGATTTTCCATGAGCTCACTGACTGATGTTGTTTTGGGAGGTTACATACTCCTGGCATTACCCATACTCTCAACAAGATTTTGGTTATTGAAAGAAAACATTTCAGGGTATATGAGGGTGTGTGGAGCCTGGAATACTCTGACAGAGGAAACTTAGATTTGGGGTTAACAAGTACATGAATGGAATTTTGTGGAACTTGGGTTTATTTTGAAATAAGTCAAGCTTTATCAGTACATCTATATTTTCTCAGTTGTTTAATAGATTTCATAATTATTCTGAATTTTGTTGAAGCACCATATTATGAATGGATATGTTACAGTGTTTAATTTTTATCTGTTGATGCCTGCTATAAATCCTGGTAATGTAGGCACCGCACATATTTAACAAACACAGCTTAGCTGCAGCATATCCCGCTAATAATCATCAGGCAAGCTCGGTAGGATATTAAATCTATGCCAGCTCAGTTAAACCAACAGACGACTTCATCAGGAACAAAATGTCTTTGGTTAGCAGATCATTCTACTGTGCTATTAATTGGTAATGCAAATGAACAATCGATAGGCACCTTTCTATATGTTCTGCTGAAAGACTCAAATTTTTTAAGGCAAATAATCATAGTTGAATACAAAATAGCCGAATGTCATCATTTTATGCCCGGTCTTTCTAATTATTTTGTGTTGATGAGTAGAAAGGTGGAATTGCTGTCTCTGGATAGGTGACAGAAGCAAAGACGAGGCATTACCAGTAGTTTATCATTCAGCTAAAGGATTACCTGATGCTCTGGCCTCTTCTCTCCTTTGGGTGAGCTGCCTTGTGGCCATGCTGGCTTCCATTAGCACCTCTCCCAGAGGTGTGCAGGGCAAGGAGTCCCAGTCAGACCCGCTTTCCTTCTTGTCGCACTTCTGGTCAAGGAAGGAACAGGGGACAAGAGTGAAACTAGTGGCTGAAATGAGCTTTGAGGACCATCTGTGGTTTTCATTAGTACTTCTACTTGTTAACAAGCTGAACCCAGAGCCGAAAGGAATAGTTTTTCTTTATTCAACTGGGTGTGCTGTGTATTTCATCCCTGACAAAAATTCTGGCTTGCCGTTAATGCCCTACCAATAAGTGGGACTTATGAAAAACTGAATATACTAAGAACTTCAGCTTAGTTTGAAAAACTAATAATGTTATTATCTCTACATAGGCGGACAAGGGTGAGGTGTTTTGTCCACACACATGCATGGAGGTGGAAAGAGGCAGGGACGAAAAGAGACAGAGACTTTAAAATCAAGTCCTTGAAAAGTCTGTCATCTCTTGGAGTGTTTTCTCAGTAATTTTATTTTGGATACAAGGGATTATTTGTGGAAGACACGTGTTAGCCCCTAACTAACTCAGTCAGTTGTTCCTAAAGGAGACAAAGACATTTATAACACAGTTTCAGTAATAATTTCCAGAAGCACTGACATTCTTTTTTCTTTTTTTGTAGCATTGAAATTCTAAGTGTTGGATGTCACTAGATAAACACGGCAATTCAGTCGTAGAAATCAAGAATATATACCTACAGGGGCGCCTGGGTGGCACAGCGGTTAAGCGTCTGCCTTCGGCTCAGGGCGTGATCCCGGCGTTATGGGATCGGGCCCCACATCAGGCTCTTCCACTGTGAGCCTGCTTTCCTCTCCCACTCCCCCTGCTTGTGTTACCTCTCTCGCTGGCTGTCTCTATCTCTGTCAAATAAATAATAAAATAAAATCTTAAAAAAAAAAAAGAATATATACCTACAGAAAAAAATAATCAGGTTCAATGTTATGTGAACAGGTACTTTGAATAAATAGTGTCAGTATCTGACGTGGATTGAGTTAGGGCTTCATCCCAAAGACCCAAGCAGAAGCAGGAGAGAACCCACTGGAGAGCTGGGTCAGGTGATAAACTGATGTTCAAGACACATGTGAAATACTTGAATAAAATTATTTTGTAAAATATGTGATATTTGATGAATATAAGATAATCTTATATTCAGGATTGGTCTTATGCAAGAGCATATAGGTGTTTTCCAAAACATGTTCAAATTTGATCGTGCTAGCAGTCATAACCACCTTAAATCGTACAGGGCAGTCTAGGATTAACCTATTACAAAAGGACAATAACACTGGGAGGGAGTTGTACAAATTCAACACAAATAAGCTACTTCAAAAGAGCATGGGCCATTCCATTAAATTCTATACAATATAAATTTTGAAGTTTCACTACTGGGAAAATTGAGGTGGGAAAGCTCATTGAATTGGCAAACTCGATCCTTGAGACACACACCTACTGGCTCCTTTGTGGCTGCCCTGTGGGGGGGTCCAAACCACTGCCCATTTACTCGTATGCATTAACATTGGCGAAGGGACTAAAATGTGCATTTTGTAGCATATAAGTGATGTTATTGTTCATTATTTTATTTATTTTTTTCAAATTATAGCCAAGTATTATATAAGAGTGATACAGTTTTCTGAAGTAACACCGTAGCTTGCATTTTTTTTCAATGACAATTTGTTGATAAGCTGTTAGTATTTAGGGCACACTTTGTTTAGTACGTCAAAGAAGCTTTGTAAGCCCCGGAAGCTGGATTTTACAACACTTCATCAGATCCAACAAGTAAGTAGAAGCTAGTTTATTGTTTTCCCTGTTTCCTTTAATCCAGTATAAAGGTCACCTAAATGAAAAAGGGGATTTTTCTCAAAGACTGTACAGCAGAATTCTGGACAGGAGATGGGGCCAAGAGTATATTAGTGCTTGTATTGGATGTTTTGTGAGGAGTGTTTTTGCATTTTGGCAACAGTCTGAAAATTGGCACTGAAATAGTTAAGTGAAGTCTGAGGGTGCCCTAGGAGCTGGAGTATTATTGATTAATATTTGACAACAGTATGAATTTACATTTTGTGTATTAAAAGGCAAACTCTTGGAAGAGATCTCAGTTTAAATGTTACCTTAACCTTAGAGAGTTTTCAGTGAAAGTTAGTCCACACCACAGATCACAAAACTGAGCTCAATGTGTTATAAATATCAAATATATATATATATATTTGCGGGGCCCCTCAGTGGCCCAGTCAGTTAAGCATCTGACTCTTGATTTTGACTCAGGTCATGATCTCAGGGTCGTGAGATTGAAACCTGTGTTAGACTCCATGCTCAGCAGGGAGTCTGCTTGAGATTCCCTCTCTCTCTCAAATAAATAAATAAATCTTTAAAAATATATTTGCCTTTTGTTCAGGCTACAATGCAGTTTATAGCGAAATAACTTGCTGGAATATTCGAGAGTTGAACTAGTAGCATATGAAGTCAAGTGATTTGGGAATGTCGCTGCTTTGGAGAAGCAGGGTCTTCTGTTGAGGCTAGCAATCCGTCTTTCATGCAGCACTCGCTGAAGCCTACTTCAAGCAATGGGCCATAACTCAGGATAATGCTCGAAAGTTAATGTAGCAGTGATATGGCCCAGATGGCTAGGACAAGAATACCACGAAGGCCAAGCCTTCAGTAGGTGCAGAAGTGCCCATCCTGGTCCAGCCTGACTGTCCAGAGCAGAAAGACATGAACAAAGGAGATGGGGAGCCCACTGTGCTCTAGTTGGTCACTTTGACCCGGATAAGTCCTTGTGGAAAGTGAGCCCTTGGTGGGAATGAAGAATTCAGCATTATGCATCAGACTCTGCGTATGGCAGCCAAAAAGGGAGAACAATAGCATGAAAAAAACAACATGGGTCCTACATCATTTCATAGGTTTCTTCTTCTTCTTCCTCCACCCCTCCCCCTTCTCCTCCTCCTCTTCACTCTCCTTCTTGTTTGACATTGGCCTGACAATTTCTGTTTGTGGAATACTTTTAAGTTGTCACTTACAATTTATATGACACCTTTGAGAAATGGCAAGAAATGAATGAAGGTTATTAATTTCACTTAAAATGTTGCATAGGAAGGAGAACAAAGTAGGAAACTACATGAAGGCAACTATAATGCTTCCGGGAGTAGTAGCTCTACCAAGCCTGGTCTAGCCCCAGCAGGGTAGGTGAGACCCATGCTATCCAATTACACTGGGTCAAGACTGGAGCCTTTATCTCTTGGTCAGCTAATATTAGCTATTTGGGAATTATGCCTGCCTTGTCTCTGCAGTCACTGCGAATCAAGCCATCATGTTGTTTGGATTTTCAAAAACATTTAGTCCTGACATTGTTAAAATAGAGACAATAGTCTTTAAATGTAGAACTGTCGTATGTGTATGAGATATAGGGTCTTGTTGGTTTGCAACCCGAGAGTTCCTTGTGTCAAATCTGAAACTGGCCCCCCTACATGGAGGGCAAGAAGAGACTGAAGAAAGAGGTGGGTCACTTCAGAGTTTTAGGTGGCAGTTTGGATAAGCAAGGGAATTTATGATGAAGCTGGTCTTGAGTGGCCTCAAGATGAGCAGATCTCCACACTGCTCACCAGAATCTTCAGAACCTATATAAAGGGCTTAACTTAACCAGGTTCAGTCACATATACCATCCAGATAATTTCAATAACACAAGGCTCTCTCAAGGCTGAGTCCTTGAAAATAGCTCCCACTGTGGGAACTGTGGGCCAAGTGTACATTCCAAGGACAGGGGAGGAGAGGAGCCTCTGATTTCCTGGGTTCAGCTTGTGGGTTAACTAACTGGTGGTCACTTTCAATGCCCTCCTCCAACAGGTGGGCAACACAGTTGGAGAATACAGAAGGAATAATAGGAATAGAAATAGCGTATCTTCAAAAAACTACTGGATTAGAGATATTATAGTTCGTTGTATTAGCTTATGTTGCTGCTGTAAGAAATTACCACAAATTTGGTGGCTTAAAACAATACGAAGTTTTTTATTATAGTTCCATGGATCGGAGAGCCACTGCAAGTCTCACTGGGTGAAAAGCAATGTGTTCTTTAGGGGAGAATTTTTTGCCTTGCCTTTCCCACTACCCTAGAGGCTGCCTACATTCCTTGATGTAGGGCCTCCTACCATCATCTTCAAAGTCAACAATGCCCCACCTCTTTGACTGTTCTTCGACCACTATGTCTTTCTCTGAGCACATCTGGGAGAGATTGTCTGCTTAAGGACTCATTTGACTAGATTGGGCCACGAGAATGACAGAATACTCTCCCCACTCAAAGTTCATGACCTTAATCACTTCTGATAAGTCCCCTTTGCCATATAAGGACACAAATTCACAGTTTTTAGGGATTAGGAGCACGTAGACACTCTTGAGGACTATTAATTAGTCTGCTAACTTCATTAATATATTATGCTTTTCCTTTCCCCTAAATTTTCTTCCTTTTGCTAAATTACAGAACTTTACCTTAAGACATTAGATCAATCTCTGCACAGTTTTCGTTCGTTTTCATCCATTTGTCTATTTATCTATTACTTATACACGCAGTGAATATTTATTTAACATCCCTTTGTGTCAGAGCACTCACTAATCTCTTGGTAAAAATACAGGAAAGGCAATTGTTCTATAATTTGTAGACACCTTTCTGCTTGCCAAGTGGGAAATATTAAGGAGAAGGCTGAACATTCTTATCAGAGTGAGTACCTGCCGTGCTGCTGGCCCAGAATGCTCTGCAACACTCATGGGTCAGTTGGCTGAATGAACGTAGTGCAACAGAGACTGTTAGGAGTACCTTCCAAATCCATTCAGTTTCAGACTGACCAAAAATATCACCCCCCAACAGACCAAAGTTCACATGAATTCATCTGAGTCAGATTGGCCAACTATGGTCCATGGGTCAATCTAGCCCCCTGTTTTCGTAAATAAAGTGCAATCGGAATACAGCCACACATTTCTTTACATGACATTCATGGCAGTTTTCATGTTGTAACGATAGTGTTGAGCATTTTTGACAGAAACCGTATGGTCGCAAAGCAGAAAGTATTTATTATCTGGCCATTCTACAGAGAAAGTTTATTAACCCCTGATAGAAGCCAACAAGAGACTCTCGTAACAGTGAGGATGCTTTTAGCATCAAGTTGTAGAATGTTTAACTAGTGGCTTAAATAATGAGGAAAATGTATTAGAGCACGTAAAGATTGTGCAAGGTTTATTAATTACATGGCTCAAGGAGCCATCGAGGACCTAGATTCCTTCCATCCTTTCTGCTCTGCCAATCTTGGCATGTTGCCTTCTGTAACAGGCTCATCTATTTGTCCTCCTAGGATGGCTGCTGTATTTCCAGGCATCATATCCTCAGGCCACCTCATTAAAGGCAGAATAAAGGGACACTTCTCATGAAGGTGGAAGATTTTTCTTTTACAACACCTCCCACCCCCATCCTGAAGCAGACTTCCTTTTTTCCTTCTCATTGGACAGAATTGCATCACAAACTATGGCTAATTCACTGGCAAGGAGAGTGGGTCCACCATAACTGGTTTGGGCTATTCTCCATGACTGCTGGGAAACTGGTACTATGCCCGGAAGAAAAGGTAGAAAAATGTCTGCCCTCTTTGTCTTAATATTTATGTGCCAAATCTAATGCCTTTAATCTCAGACATACCCATGGAGACTCAATGCATTTACTTAGCTCAGATTTTATGCTCCTTGTGATTTTAAAGAGTAAATGATCCTGACTTTTGATTCAAGCAACTTTTGGGGGGTTTCTGCCTATGTTCTTTCCAGACTAAGCCTCTGCTTTCTAGCATAGTGGTTTAACAAGAAGCTGTGAACTTAATATCATGAGTCAAATTGACCACTTTGAATTCCAGATCTGCCTATGCATCAAAGAACAAATCCTCAAGACATATGAAGCCAAGATTGACAGAACCAAAGGGAAAAATGGACAAATTCATAATAGGAGATTTTAATAACCCCTTGTCAGTCATTGACAGAAAAAGTAGACAAAAAAATTATTGGAGAATATAGATTTCACAACAGTAACAACCAACTTGACCTAACATTTATTGAATGCTAGATTTAACAACTACAGAATACACATTCTTTTCAAATGAACATGAGTGTTTATAGAGATAAATCATGTAATGGTCTAAAAAATAAGTTTCAACGCATTTTTAAAGATTGAATTCTTATAGTGATGTCCTCTGGAATTAAATTAGAAATCAATGGCAATAATGTATCTAGAAATGCTCCAAGTATTTGGACACTAAACAGAATTTTCTAGGTAACCAAATGGTTATGGAAGGAATTGTAAGGGAAATTAGGAACTATTTTGAACTGAGTAATAATTACAATTGAATGTCCCAAAACCTATGTGATGCAATGTTTAGAGTGAAATTTACAGTATCATGTTAGAAAAGACAAAAAAGGCTTAAAATAAATTACCTAAGCTTCCACCTTAGGAAACTAAATAAAGAAAAGAATATTAAATGCAGAGAAAGTAGAAGAAAGACAATAACATAGATAAAAGCAGAAATCAGTAAAATAAAAAACACATGAACAATAGTGACATGAACAGTCAAACGTGATTTTTTTGAAATACCAATAAAATTAATAGATTAATAGACTCCTAGTGGGACTGTTCAAGAGAAACAAATACTTATATGCACACGTATATCTTTAATCTAAATAATCTTGGGGCATCCGGGTGGCTCAGTCAGTTAAGTGCCTGCCTGTGGCTCAGGTCATGATCTCCAGGTCCCAGGATGGAGCCCCCGCATCAGGCTTCCTTCTCGGTAGGGAGTCTACTTCCCTCTCTCTCCCTCTGCCTCCTCCCCACCGCTCATTCTCTCTCTCTCTCTCTCAAATAAATAAATAAAATCTTATAAAAAAGTAAATAAATATAAATAATATATAATATATATGTTTAATCTGTTATCTATAATCTTTTATATACATATATGTACATAAATCATATTATCTATAATCTATAAAATATATATACTTAATCTATATTATCCATTTTCTTTTATATATGTATATATAGTGATTGAAAAAAAGGACATCAATATCTATGCTCAAAATATTAAAAGGATAGTGAGAGAATATTAATAATAACACTATTTCAATAAAATCAACAGTTTAGGTGAAATAGACAAATTCCTAAAATATGTGATATAGCAAAACTGGCGTGTCAGGAAATAAAAAAATCAGACTAGATCTACTCTTATTAAATAAACACATAGCAAATCTACTAAGTAAATTAAATTCATATTAAAAATCTTTTCCACAAAGAAAACTCCAGGCTCAGATGATTACAATGGTGAAATTTATCAAATATTTATTAAAGAAATAAAATCAATATTACAGAAAATAGTGTAATACTTTCAGAAGATAGAGGAAGCAACACTTTCCAGTGCATTTTATGAGGCTAACATAACCCTGGTACCAAAATCTGACAAAGATATTACCCTTCTTTCCCTGAAAAACAAAACAAAACAAAACAAAAAATCTAACTCTAAGAAACTTGGTATAGAAGAGAATCCCTTCAATCTACTAACAGCGTTTGTGTAAATCCTACAGCTAACACCAAACTTAATGGCGAAAAACTGAACTTTTTCATCCTAAGACTGGAGAAAGGCAAGGATGCCTGCTTCCACTACTCTATTTAATATTGTACTTGAAATAAGGTGAGACAAAGCAATTAAAAGAATAGAGATTAGAAAAGCAAAAGCAAAACAGTCTGCAAAACATAGTTTGCATGCTATGTGAAAGTGTGCATATGTGTGATAGTCTGCCTATAAAATCCTACGGAATCTACAAAGCAATTACCAGCAATGATAATTGCAAAGTTGGTAAGTTGAGCTGTGGGATACAAGGTCAATACACAAATATTAATTGCAGTTTTACATATTTGTAACAAACAGTTCCAAGTAAAATTTTAAAATTTAATTTAAAATGCAAAAATAAGACAAAATACTTGCGAATAAATATAACAGAAGATGATAAAATATCATGCATTTTATGCATTTGGAGACATACTGTGTTACTTGAAGATCTGCTAAGCTACAGTAACTGCAACATATTTTTCCTCTTTAACTTCATATTATAAAGATGTCAACATATATGAAAGAACTGAATAGTATACCAGTATAATGCTCTTATGTTTATTTCTGAGTTTTAATAATTATCTTCTTATAGCAAGAATTGTTTTGTCTAGGGGTGCCTGGGTAGCGCAGTCGTTAAGCGTCTGCCTTCGGCTCGGGGCGTGATCCCAGCGTTATGGGATCGAGCCCCATATCAGGCTCCTCCACTATGAGCCTGCTTCTTCCTCTCCCACTCCCCCTGCCTGTGTTGCCTCTCTCGCTGGCTGTCTCTGTCTCTGTCGCATAAATAAATAAAATCTTTAAAAAAAAAAAAAGAATTGTTTTATCTATACATACTCTTCACTTAACCCCAAATAATTATTTCTTCTTAATTT
This sequence comes from Ailuropoda melanoleuca, assembly GCF_002007445.2. NCBI lineage: Eukaryota > Metazoa > Chordata > Mammalia > Carnivora > Ursidae > Ailuropoda > Ailuropoda melanoleuca. Next base: position 67,863,073 of record NC_048222.1, read on the forward strand.
ATTATCTTAACACAACTAAAGAGAAGTTTGCCCTGGTCACATATGCGGTTACTCTGAAGTTCAGCTCATCTAGGGAAGGCAGATTTGATTATTTATTTGCTCCCGTTATTTGTCAGTTTTTAAAATAATGAGCTGGTACCCTAGCATTCTCCGGAAATGACCAATTGTTGTTCCAATACTGTCAAAGATGCCTGGATTTAAACATATTTAATGTCTTTCAGTGCATTGCAAATATCACATTTCTTGAGGTTCCATTGTTCTATCTGTGGCAAAGAAGGGTTTATTCAAGTGGGTTCTTGAGAACCTTCAGTAGCTTTCTTGCTTGTGCCAAGATAATCCTCTACATTTCCTGTTCTGGATCTGGAATTACTAATTTCTTGAAAAATCTCTTTTTCCTTTTGGTAGGAAATGATATTGGGGGAGCATACTTTGAGTACTAGGAGAGTTCATTGTTTCTGGGTTGGCCTTCGCAGTGGAAAAAGCTGTGCGTGTGTGTGTGTGTGTGTGAGTGTGTAAATTCATCATTGCTTTATACCAATTTCAGTACATTGGTATATACAATTGGTACTTTATTCCAATCCCAATTCAAGGTATCAAAGGTTTTTTTTGTTTTCCCCCTAACTTCACTGACCCCATGTTGTCTTTAACATTTGTTGTTTACTTGTCTTTTCCCCCACTAGACTGTAGGGCCAGATTTTATGGCTTTTCCTCCCTTGTGCCTAGTACGATTTTATGATTTGCTGTAAAATTTTGTTGACTGAAGGAACAGGCAAATTATTATCAAGTAAGATTTCCTAAAGAAGGTTACACTTTATGGAGAACAGCAATAGAAATGTGATTACAGTGTGTATATGTGCGTGTTAATATTACTGGGTAGGTGGTAATGGAATCTGTTCTAAGGGTTACATAGGCTCATATTGAGGTAAATTGGGATGTTTTAGATTGGGATAAGAATTTTCTATTCATTAAAAAACTTTGGAACTTGACATCAATAATAAAACAAAGACATTGCCATTTTTATATACTTCTTAGGAAGAATGTCTTAGGCAAAATGAACTTATCTGTACCACTCAATGAACCAAACCCCAATTACTTCATGCATTTTAGGTTCCCATCATTGTCTCGTGCTGAGAGGTAGATCACATTATCCCACAGATATTCTCACCTGGTTATGCTGAAAATGCTGGGTTGATTAACCAAGAATTCATTATATCTTCGGTCCCTTCTGCTACTTGGAAATATCTGCATGACCCACAGTACTGAGGGGTGTTAGCCTTGGCAGTAGACTTTTCCGTTAGTTTTCTATGGGAAAAAAAAATCCCCTGATCTTATTTAAACCAAGGAGCAAACATTGCTTCGAGACAAATCTCATAGCTCTTTTTCCCACCACAACTCCCCCCAACCCCGAAACTCCTAGAAAAAAAATTCTGTAGCTGCCATTGGTGGGTGATAATACATAATTAAATGGGAAAATAAGATGTTAATGATAACACAAGAGGAAAGCATCACCTCCGTGTCCCATGGTCTAGGCTAAGTATTTTCATGTGAAATGATAAGAGTAATACCAATGCTTGAGCAGACTCACTGCAATACATCTTTATTTTAAGCCCTTTCCATATATTAGCACCTCACCCTATAACTATTATGATTGCCGTTATACAAACGACGAAACTAAGAAACGAAGAGATGAGTAAGTTGCCTGGCTCAGGTTCTATACTCTTAACTCCTGTCTTGGACTACCTCTCAGAATGCTGTCTAGTCTCATTGGCTACGCAAGATAATTTTTTTGATGCAGGTATTATTTATTCTCATTTTACAGATAGTTAAATGTAGGCTCAGAGAGACAAAACGACTTGGTTAAGTTCATCCAACTTGTAAACTGGAACCAAGAGTGTCTGAGTCAAAAGTTTGTGCTCTCTTTTATTTATTTTTTACTTTTTAAAAAATTGTATTTATTTATTTGAGAGAAAGAGTGCGAGAGGACAAGGAGGAGCAAAAGGGGAAGGGCAGAAGGAGAGGGAGAAGCAGACTCCCTGCTCAGCAGGGAGCCCCATGAGGGACTTGATCCCAGGACCCTGAGATCATGACCTGAGCTGAAGGCAGACACTTAACTGACTGAGCCACCTAGGCATCCTGTGTTTTCTTTTGGATAGAAGTAAATGGAATGATTATTTACATAAACTAGCTTATCAAGAGTATATCCTCTGCAAATATATTCTCCCATTCCGTGGGCTGTCTCTTAGTTTTTTTGACTGTTTCCTTGGCTGTGCAA
>NC_048222.1:67865444-67867710 GCF_002007445.2 Ailuropoda melanoleuca
TATGTGCGTTTACCTACTTTTCACTTAAATTCACTAATTGTTAACATTTTACCCCTTTTGTGCTCCTTCCTCCCTATCTCCCTCCCTTTCCCCTTCACTGAGACATTGGTCCATTTCAATCTGAAGTACTTGAGCGGGAATCTCCCAAGAACAGAGACATCCTCCCACCGAGGAAATTCAACATGGACACCGTACATCTAATCCACAGCCTGTGTTCAAATTTATCCGGTTGTCTCCATATCTTTACAACGCCTTTTTCTATCCAAGATCACGCATTATGTTTGTTGTCATGTTGCTTTAGTCCACTTTAATTTAGAACAGTTCTCCAGATGTTTTCTTTCTTGCAATATTGACATTTAGGAGAAATCCCTTACTCTGGATTTCTCTTAGTGTTTGTTTCTCATGATTTAGTTTCATATTAACCATTCTAGGCAGGTGATATTGAGGGAAATAGGATTTAATTGTAGTAAATATTTTATTGGAGTCTCACAGATACAGATAAGTGACCAGAGCCTGCATCTTCACAAACCGAATGAATGCATCTGTGTGTCCAGCCCCTGGGCCAAAACACAGAAAGGACCAGCCTCCCAGGAGTCCCCCTCACGCCCCTCCCGGTCCTCCTGCGAGTTCTGTCATCACGGATTAGTTCTGCCTGTTTTTGACCTTCGTGTGAATGGGATCGTTCAGCGAGTTCCTTTTGGGGCTTGCTTTCTTTCACTCAATGTTGTCTTTGTGAGATTTAACAGCGTTACTACATATATCTGTGGTTCACAACATTTATGATTATTGATATATTATTTTCAGAGGAATGAAGAGTGAATCAGGCCATGTATGTTTTCAACAAATTGGAGGGTCTGGCACTAGCCTTCTAAGCTGGCCTGGCCTGCCATTTACTGAGTACCTCCTTGCTCATAAGTCCAGCAGCAAATAATGCCAGGGGTCCAGGCATGGCCCAGGATTCCTGATGATCTGACCCTGGCCTACTTTCACTAACACCGACTTTATGCTACTCAAATCTTGGCCTTGGCCCTGAGCTGGGCCACCCATTCCAATCAGCCTCGGGATTTGCTGTTCAGAACTGCCAGGCCTTGGTGATCTGCCCCGCCTCTCTCTTCATTCACTAGCACTGCACCCGGTACCCTCCAGCCACAGTGACCTCCTCTCAATTCCAACCTCAGGGCCTTTGCACACACTGAGCTCTCTGCTTGAAATCCCCTCCCCCCACTCTTTGCCTAGTGATCATGGGCTCATCTTTCAGGACTTGGTGTAAATGCCACTTACTCAAAGAGGTCTTTCCTGATAACAACAGTGAATGTCAGTCATTTTCTCCCATAGCAATGTGATCATAACCGTGATCACAATTTGCCAAGATATATTTATGAATTGTATCCATTTTCTATTCATCTCTTCCACTAGTTCCATGAGGGCAGAGATTGTGTGTGTTTCATTTTTCTGGCTTATTGAACACTTAGTGCAGGATCTGGTGCTTTCTAAGCTCAATGAAGAAAGAGGAAAGGAAAGACAGAGTAAAGAAGGAGGGAGGAAAGAAAGGAGGGAGAGAAGGAGGGAATCAGACCTTGTCTCTGGATCTTGTTTTTTCCTTGGACCTAGACCAGCTTCCCCTTATGGGTCCCAGTCACTTCTGCTGCCAGGGACGGGTGCCACATAACTGTAGGGAGCCCTTGGCCACCCCCAATGGTCTAGCCTCAGACCCTCTGCTGAGTGAGACAGTGGCAGATGGCTGATGCAAGCTGCTGTCACACCCATGGGAACATCTCTGTGCTCCCAATGGGCAGCCGTGTCTCGCTCACCTTCAGGCAGCATGTTTAAACACTGATCTCCTGTGTGACAGGGTGGGAGCATGGGGGATGGAACCACACTCACACTCCTGGTGAAGAGTAAACTAGTGGCAAAGTGTCTCTGGAGGTCAGTTTGACTCCACATGCCTGGCACTCAGTAGAAGGGCCACAAGGATTTCTTCAAAGAGCTGAATGGCCTTTGGCCCATGGATCTCACTTCTAGAAAGCCATTCTACGGGAAAGAGGAGTAAGGATGTGCACAAAGACCTAGCAGGAAGGCAGTTCCCTACAGTGTTAGTTATAACAGTTAAAGAATGAAAAGCTGTCTAGGTCCGAAATAAAGGATTGCTTAAATACATTATTTCGTATTTAGGTGGAAGGTGATTTAGCCATTTTTTAAAATATTTTTTTATTTAAATTCAATTAACATTTATTATTGGTTTCATGATTTAGCCATTTGATTTTTT